>NW_004949116.1:4739331-4780528 GCF_000317375.1 Microtus ochrogaster
CACACACACACACCTGCACCTGAAGCCATCTCCTAACCTGTATATGCACGTGTGCACACACACACATAACTGCACCACACACACACACCTGCACCCACACACATACCTGCACCCACACACATACCTGCACCACACACACACCTGCACCCACACACACACACCCACACACGCACATACACACACACATACACACACACATACACACACACATACACACACACATACACACACACACATACACACACATACCTGCACCCACACACGCACACCCACACACGCACATCCACACACACACATACACACACACACCTGCACCCACACACGCACACCCACACCCACACACATACCTGCACACACACAGACATACCTGCACCCCCACACACACCTGCACACTCACACATACCTGCACCCACACACACACCTGCACCCACACACGTACCTGCACCCACACACACACCTGCACACACACACATACCTGCACCAACACACACCTACACACACCTGCACACACACACACACCTGCACCCACACACACACCTGCACACACACACACACCTGCACCCACACAGACATCTGCACACACACACATACCTGCACCCACACACGCACATCTACACAAACAGGAAAATAGATTAACTAATTAAAATACTGAAATTCTCCATAGACTGACCAATCCCAGCCAAAGAACTCTATACAACACAAATATATAGACATATTTTGGAGTGGGGATGAACAGTTCCAATGGGATGCCAGTTTTTTGTTTTATTCCAGACATATCATATGTGGATTATAAAGTTCAAGGGCAAGGAGCTACTAAGCCACAGGAGTGTTGCCAAAAAATCTGGGACTTGAGGTAGCACCTGCTAGGAAAGAAGTTTTTAGGAGAGACAAATGTGTGGCCTTGACTAAATCACAGCTCACAAACCTAGCCAGGTGGTGTACAGCCCTCTGAGAGGTGACACACAAGACTGACAGTTATTCATACAAGATACCTAGCATTTGGGGGGTGGAGAATCCCATGTGTGTGAGGAGACAGGACAATTTAACCAAACAACAAAGAACAAACAAACTAGAAGAAAGAGGCCCATCTTTGATGTACGTACTGAAATGATCAGATAAGGAATTTTAAGCACTTATGAATACAGTCCAGAGACTGATGGAAGAAAGGGAGAACTGGGACAATCTCACCAGAAAATCAGCCTTAGAAAGAGCCAAGTAGAGCTTTAGAACTGGAAAACACAATGATTGAAATTACGAAGTTGACAGATGGGTTTTGCAGTCTGTGACTCAGCAAAAGAAAGGCTGTGAGCTGGAACCAGGATATGAAAGATGAAGGGAAGAGCGTGAGAAGGCCCTGAGGCGTGGGAAAAGGCCTTCCCACACTTTCCATTTGCAAAGGGAGATCACTATGTGAAGAATAGAGATTAAAAGTCAGCCAGGCACAGTGGAATGGACCTATAGTCCAAATTACTCGGGCGTCAGATGGATACTGTGCCCGGTAATTTAACCAGTCTGGGCAGCATAGTAAGACCCCCTCCCCAAAAATAATTTTCTCCAGGTGTATTTGGTTCTATCTTAGTTCTTCAAGCCAACCAGCATCTCTGTCCTGGCCCTTGAGGCAGTGTCCAGGGTGAGCTCCCTCTCATGGTATGGGTCTCAAGCTGGACCAGTCACTGTGGGCCACTCCAACAATTTCTGTGCCACCTTTACTCCAGTAAATCTTGTAAGCAGGACATATTGTAAGTAGAGGGGTTTGTGGCTGGGTTGGTTTCCCAACCCCTCCACTGGAAGTCTTGTCTGGTTACAGGAGATGGTCAGTTCAGGCTCTCCATATTCTCCATTGCTAAAATTTTTAGCTAGGATCACCCTCATAGATTCCTGGGAGTTTCAAAAAGAAAAGTCAATGAAATGATTCCGTAATGATATTCTCCTATGCTCATAGATTGGTGCCTATCCCAGCTGTCATCTGAGGCTTTACCCAGAAACAGATGGAAACAGATGGAGAGATCAACATCCAAACATTAGGCAGAGCTCTGGGAAATCTGTGGAAGAAGTGCAAATTGTATGAGTGTGTTGGTTTGAAAGAAAATGACCCCCAAAGGGAGTGGCAATATTAGGAGGTGTGTTTTTGTTGGAGGAAGTGTGTCACAGTGGGGGCAGGCTTTGAGGTCTTTTCTCAAACTTTACTTAAAGAAGAAGCTTTACTTCTTGCTGCCTTCTGTTCAAGACGTAGCCAGCACTACATCTTCCTGCGCACTGCCATGCTCCCGGGCATGATGATAATGGACTGAACCTCTGAAACTGTAAACTATCACCTCAATTAAATGATATTTTTAATAAGAGTTGTCATGGTCTTGCTGTCTCTTCACAGCAATAAAAAAAAGCCTAAGACAAAGAGCCAGAGGGGTCAAGGGCATTACAAGAAAATCCACAGAATCAACTAACTTGGCCTCATAGGGGCTCACAGAATCAACTAACTTGGCCTCATAGGGGCTCACAAAGACTGAACCGACAACCAGGGAGCCTGCATGAGTCTGTCCTAAGTTCTCTGTATATATGTTACAGTGTGTAGCTTGGTCTTCTTGTGGGACTCCTAACAGTGAGATCAGGGGCTGTCTCTAAATGTTGCCTGTTTTTGAGACCCTTTCTTCCTACTGGGTTACCTTATACAGTCTTAATAGGAGAGGAGATGCCTAGTCTTACTGCAACTTGATATGCCATGGCCAGTTGGTATCCATGGGAGGTCTGCCTTTTCTGAAAAGAAATGGAGGAGAAGTGAATGGGTGGAAAGAAGGTGGGGGGAGAAACTGGGATGAGAGAAAGGATGTAAAAAAATTTTTTTTAAAGTTTAAAGTTGTAGATTAAATAAAAAAATAGATTTTGCAAAGCTAACAGCATCATCCAGTCATGAACATACAACTTCTGCAAACCTGAAGCAGGATAAATAGGGAGCAAAGAACATCAGAGCCATCATCTTTTTTTTTTCACATTTTGATATCTTTATTTTCATTTTTTTTTAAATTAAAAGGTTTTTCTTTTTCATTTTACATACCAACCACAGTTACATCTCCCTCTTCCCACTGTCCCCTACCTTTCTCCCACCCAATCCCTCATCCACTCCTCAGAAAGATAAGGCCTCTCATGAGTTATCTACAAAGTCTGGCATATAAAGATGAGGCAAGACCAAGGCCCTTGCCCCTGTATTGCAGCTAAACAAGTATCTCACAATAGGGAAAGGGCTCTAAAAAGCCAGTTCACACACTGAGAATAAATCCTGGTCCCACTGCCAGTGGCCCCACAGACTGCCCAAGCCACACAACTATCATCCACATTCAGAGGATCTAGTTTGATCCCCTTCAGGTTCCCCAGCTGTCAGTTCAGAGTCAGTGAGCTCCCACCAGCTTGGGTCAGCTGTCTCTCTGGGTTTCTTTATCATGGTCTTGACCCCTTTGCTCACATAATCCCTCCTCCCTCTCTATGACTGGACTTGGATCTCTGCATCTGCAGAGCCATCATCTTGCTTGTGATGTAAGACTTTAAAGCAGAGCGAAGGACTGCAGAGATGAGTAAGACACAGCCTGAGAGCTGTGCAATCCCATAAAACCAACAAAAGACTAAAAACCACATATTTTTAAACTGAAGATCAAAGAAGATGAGCAAACTACTTACATATCCAAGTCCAAGAGGCCTTGGGCTGATCCAGGGCAGATCTGAGTAGTGGCTCCCAATCCTCCCATGCCCATGTGCTCCATAGACAGGCCTCTCCTGAGCTCCTCACCCTCAAACCTGCAAAAAAAAAAAAAAATCAGAGCTCATGGAAACTCTTCCTCCTTCTGAGATTGTCCCTAACCCTATCAGAGCTCCAAGATCTGAAAGCCAACAGTTGGCATTTGGGTCTTTGTAACTGGAGAATAGCTTCTCTAAATTCCATCCCATTGCATACACTGTCACTACAGACCACACCATTCTTTTGCACTCTCCCAAACATTTGGTCAGTGCACATAACCCAGAGTTTTGTTTTAATAGATCTCATCTGTAGATTCAAACTTCTCTTTACTTAGTAACCCCTGCCCTAAGTATTGTGGAAATAAATAAAATAGAAAAAATTTTCTACTCCCAGTTTACAACCCTAAGATACCCCACACATAGCACTAGTCAAGGGTCCAGGCTGGCATAGGTCAGAGACTGCCGATGCCTGTGTTTCCTGGCCTGTGGAAGGCACTGGTAGTGTCCAGAGAAGACACTTCTTTACTCACTATTTACATGGTCAGACATAAAGACTTATGTTATCTGTGTGTCTTAGAAATACAAATTAAACTTTCCCACCTCTCAAAAGGAAGAAAAAAAAAACAGATGTGAAGAAAGGCCTACCTAGGCCCATTCTCTACCCGTGGTATTTATCCTGCAGTTACCCATCCTGAGGGGCTAGGCTTACCAACCAGAGGTTTGGCTGTGCAGGGTTTAGATTCTGCTCTCAGAGCCCCTGTTCCTCTCCTCTCTGCCAAAGCCATCACTGGCTCTTATCCTCTATCACCAGGGAAAAGTCATTAAAGGGACTTTGCCCTCTGGCCTTTCACCACTTCAGCACCAGTAGACCCAGCCATCAAGTCCCCTGTTCCAAGTTGAGGGAGAGAGACTTGAGGTATTAATCTCCCAAGAAGGCACTAGATACTCCCTTTAGTGTATACATTCACCCCAAATTCCACAACCCAAGGCAAGAACTACTTAATGTATCAAACTAACACCCTAGTATCTAATGTAGCCAATATAGGGGTAAAAATAGAAACATCTATTTATAAAGGAAAATGGGTTCACTCTATAGTGATCATGTGAAAAGCCACTAGCAATGTCTGCAGGTGTATGCATATATGCACAAAGACTCTGAAACTTTGACACTCACTCTTCCATGCCCCACCCACAACAATGAAACATTCCATTATGCCATAGATGCCTCCCAAGGTCATAAAGAAAAACTTAAACAAGATAGTATATATTTTTTGGAAATTTTTAATATTATAAAATGTTGATTCTCACTAAATAAAATAATTTTCATCCAAATATTAACATTATTTTAGAAATATCTAAATAAAAAATGTATAGTTCACCTGGAGTCTTATATGGACACACAAAATAGAATTAGGTAGACAAGTGCAGCCAGAAAACAAAATATACAAAGAGTAGTTACAACAGTCCAGATGGGAGGATAAAAAATTCTATGCACCTTGGGAAAGGGTTGAAGGAGAGAGGAGAGGCAGGGAAGGGAGCAGAGAAAAATGTAGAGCTCAATTAAAACCAATAAAAAAAATTCTACGCATCAGTGTAAAAAAACAACCCCAAAATATATAGGAATTTCATCTACAATAAAGGAGGCATTTACAATCATCATAGTACAGATTCTTGTGCAATAGCAAGCATGTAAAGGCCAGGAATGCTGCTGAGGAGGGGAGGAGGGGAACTTGTCCTGCATTCCCAGTACAGCCAAAAGGAGAGAGGAAGAGTAGAGGGAGAGCGGGGTAGGGGAGGAAAGGAGAAGGGAGGAGGGACAGGGAGGGGGGCAAAGGAGAGCGAGAACAATACTTAGGACAACTATATGACATTTGAAAAAAACTGTGCCTGATCCTTATCTCATATCTTACCTTAAAATTAATTAGAAGTTGATTAAAGTTGAAGGGAAGGAGATAAGACCAAAAAGATAATAGAAATAATTATGTGGTTATTGCTGCAATCTATAAGTGGAAAGGAATAAGATTGAAATCAAAGAAGAAACCATAAATACTAGCTAATATGAGCATGTTGGGTGTCTATGCTGAAAAGAAAGTGCTGTTTATTGATTCAAATGCAATTGTGATACCGCAGTGTTAAAAGTGAGAGAGGTTCTGTTGGGTAACAACATAAAGTCCTCATTGACCACAGCAGGAAAGTGAAAAGCACTGTGCAGACTGGTTGGTTATACCCAGAAACTGGAGCTGCCACCATGGTCAGATCTGGGGGAATTTATTATATTGGAGAGAAGAAAGGGGCACTCTAACTCCCCCTCCCCTATAGAGAAACATTTATTATTTTTATTTATTATTATTATTCTCAACAAATCTAGCAACATATAAAATGATATATCCATGTTTCTATTTCTATCCCCCAAAGCTAGGAATATTAATACTGGCTATCTGTACTCACCCTCAGAAACTGAAAATATATCTAGTTCTACAAAGTACAGCTCATACCACTGAGTCTGGTAAAAACAAGACAGAACTAAACAGTGAACTCAGGCAATCACCCTAGAGAATATGGACAAAAAAATGTTTAAATATTAGCAAAACTAATCTGCAATGCACAAAATGATGTAAAACAGATACTTATTGGTATCAAGTACATGATTTCCCAACATCAGTAATATTTTTGACAAAACTCTTAGCAGACCAGAGATAAAGAATTCTTCCTCAGCCTGATATAATGTCTGGATAAAGCCTATAGCATGACATTTAACAGTGAAACAGTGAATGCCTCCTTGGGACTGGGGACCAGGCAAGAAAACCACTCCTTCTTCCCCTAAACAGCATCCTACTGGAGAAAGATAGCAAATATAAAACAGAATGAAAATATGGTTATCTGTGTATGAGGGTAATATTATTGCATACTAAAGCAATCCTGAGAACACACAAGAAAAAGTCAAACCAGCAAGTTTGGCAAAGCTTCAGAATTCAAGATCAAAATACAATAATCAGGCCAATGAGATAGCTCATTTGGATAAATGTGATTTCCAGGCAAAACTCACAACCTGGGTTTGAGCATCAGGACCCATATTGGAAAGATAGAACTGACTCCAGAAAGCCATGCTCCAGTGAACATGTGGCATGTTCTACACTCACGCACACACACGCACACACACACTAATAATTACAATAATTTTAAACTTAAAAATCAATTGCATCTCTATCTAAAACAAACAAGTGAAACACTAGAAATTTTTAAATATCATTTATAAGAGCACCTAAAATTCTAACGTACTTACAGACTAAACATTGTAAGTTCAATTCTTTAAAAGTTCAAAAGCATGACTAGAAAGAAGTAGGAAAAATAAAGTAAGTAGTTTACTTACTTTATTTACTGTCCAGCAGTTGAAAGGCTAATTCTAAGCTGGCAACTGAACCCAAATTTATGTATGGATCCAATGTAATGCCAAACAAAATCTCAACTTTTATTTTTTTTATTGATTTTTATTGAGCTCTACATTTTTCTCTGCTCCCCTCCCTGCCTCTCCTTCAACACTCTCCCAAGGTTCCCATGCTTCCAATTTACTCCGAAGATCTTGTCTTTTACTACTTCACATGTAGATTGGATTCAATGTATGTTTCTCTTAGGGTCCTCATTGTGGTCTAGGTTCTCTGGGATTGTGAATTGTAGGCTGGTTTTCTTTGCTTTATGTTAAAAATTCATTTATGAATGAGTACATATAATTGTCTTTCTAGGTCTGGGTTACCTCACTCAAAATGATGTTTTCTAGCTCCACCCATTTGCCTGCAAATTTCAAGATGTCATTATTTTTTTCTATTGTGTAGTACTTCATTGTGTAAATGTACCACATTTTCCTTATCCATTCTTCAGCCAAGGGGTATTTAGGTTGTTCCAGGTTCTGGCTATAACAAACAATGCTGCTATGAACATAGTTGAGCACATGTCCTAGTGGCACGGTTGATCATCCTTTGGGTATATACCCAAAAGTGGTATTACTGCGTCTTGAGGAAGGTTGTTCCCTAATTTTCTGAGAAATCACCATACTGACATCCAAAAACGTTGTACCAGCTTGCATTGCCACCAGCAACGCAGGAGTGTTCCCTTTACCCCATATCCTCTCCAGCATAAGTTGTCATCAGTGTTTTTGATCTTGGTCATTCTTACAGGTGTAAGGAGGAATCTCAGAGTTGTTTTGTTTTTCATTTTTCTGATGGCTAAGGATGTTGAACATTTCCTTAAGTGTCTTTCAGCCATTTTAGATTTCTCTATTGAGAGTTCTCTGTTTAGGTTTATACTTCATTTTTTTATTGGATTACTTGTTCTTTTGATGACCAATTTCTTGAGTTCTTTGTATATTTTGGAGATCAGTCCTCTGTCTGATGTGGGATTGGTAAAGATCTTTTCCCATTCTGTAGCTGTCGTTTTGTCTTGTTGACCATGTCCTTCACTTTACAGAAGCTTTTCAGTTTCAGGAGGTCCCATTTATTAATTGTTTCTCTCAGTATCTGTGCTACTGGGGTTATATTTAGGAAGTGATCTCCTGTGCCAATGCGTTCAAGTGTACTTCCCACTTTCTCTTCTATGAGGTTCAGTGTGGCTGACTTTATGTTGAGGTCTTTGATCCATTCGGACTTGAGTTTTGAGCATGGTGTTAGATATGGATCTATTTTCATTTTTCTACATGTTGATATCCAGTTATGCCAGCACCATTTGTTAATATGCTTTCCTTTTTCCATTTGATATTTTTTGCTTCTTTGTCAAAAATCAGGTGTTCAAAGGTGTGTGGGTTAATATCCAGGTCTTTGATTTGGTTCCATTGGTCCTCCTGTCTGTTTTTATGCCAATACCAGGCTGTTTTCAGTACTGTAGCTCTGTAGTAAAGTTTGAAGCTAGGGATTGTGATGCCTCCAGAAGTTCTCTTATTGCCCAGGATTGTTTTGGCTAGCCTGGGTTTTTGCTTTTCCATATGAAGTTGAGTACCATTCTTTCAAGGTCTATGAAGAATTTTGCTGGGATTTTGATGGGCATTGCATTGAATTTGTAGGTTGCCTTTGGTAAGATTGCCATTTTTACTATGTTAATTCTGCCTACCCAAGAACATGGGAGATCTTTCTACTTTCTGGTGTCTTTTTCAATTTCTTTCTTTACAGATTTAAAGTTCTTGTCATACAAGTCTTCCACTTGTTTGGTTAGAGTTATTCTGAGATATTTTATGTTATTTGTGGCTATTGTGAAGGGTGATGTTTCTCTGATTTCTTTCTTGTCCCGTTTATCATCTGTGTACAGGAGGGCTACTAATTTTTTTTTGGTTAATCTTGTATTCTGCTACATTACTGAAGGTGTTTATGAGTTGTTGAAGTTCCTTGGTAGAATTTTTGGGGGTCACTTATGTAAACTATCACATCATCAGCAAATAGAGTTTGACTTCTTCTTTTCCAATCTGTATCCCCTTGATCTCCTTTTGTTGTCTTATTGCTCTAGCTAGGACCTAAAGAACTATATTGAATAGAAATGGAGAGAGTGGACAACATTGTTTCTGATTTCAGTGGGATTGCCAGGAGTTTATTGCCATTTAGTTTGATGTTGGCTGTTGGCTTGCTGTATATTGCCTTTATGTGTTTAGGTATGTTCCTTGTATCCCTGTTCTCCCCAAGACCTTTATCATGAAGGGATGTTGTATTTTGTTGAATGCTTTTTCAGCATCTAATGAGATTATCATGTGGTTTTTATTTTTCAGTTTGTTTATATGGTGGATTACGTTGACAGATTTTCGAATGTTGAACCATCTCTACATCTCTAGAATGAAGCCAACTTGATCATAGCGGATGATGGTTCTGATGTGTTCTTGGATTCAATTTGCCAGTATTTTATTTAGTATTTTTGTATCAATGTTCATGAGTGAGATTGGTCTGTAATTCTCTTTCTTAATGTCTTTATGTGGTTTTGGTATCAGGGTAATTGTGGCCTCATAAAAAGAGTTTGGCAATAATCCGTTTGTTTCTCTTGTGTGGAATAATTTGAGGAGTATTGGTATTAGTTCTTCTTTGAAAATCTTGTAGAATTCTGAGCTGAAACCCCTGAGCTGAAAATTCTGAGCTGGTCCTGGGTTTTTGTTTGGGTTTTTTTTTGGGGGGGGGGTTGGGAGACTTTTGATGACTGTTTCTATTTCTTCGGCAGTTATAGGTCTGTTTAATATGGTTATCTGGTCTTGATTTAATTTTGGTAAGTGATATTTATCCAGAAAGTTGTCCGTATTCTTTAAGTTTTCCAATTTTGTGGAGTACAGGTTTTCACAATATGACCTGATGATTCTCTATATTTCTTCTGTGTCTGTTGTTATGTCCCCCTTTTCATTTCTGAAAAACTCAACTTCTTAACCATGAAGTTAACTCTAAAATATAAGGAAATATAAAAGGGACCCTTTTGTAACAAAATAATTCTACCTCCTTATTTCAAGATTTAGTATAATACTTTCTGTATAACTTTTCTCTTTCAAAACAATACTTTCATATTGTGATGGTTAGTTTTAATTATCAATGGGGCATAATCTAGAATCATGGTAGGGAGGGTCTTAGTGTAGGGCTTTCTATAACACAGTGGTACATGGGCAAGTCTATGGGAGATTGCTTTGATTATGTTTAAAACCTGATGTGGGAAGACCATTCACTGTGGGTAGCACTATTCCCTAGGCAGGGAATGCTGAGTTATGCAATAGTGGAGAAAGCAAGCTGATGCACTCATTGTCTTCTGTCCCTGACTATGGATATGAAATGACCAGCTCCCTCAAGTTCCTACCATTATGATTTCCTGTTATGGAAGGATATGATCTGGTGTTGTGGACTAAAATTAATCTTTCTTTCCTAAAGATTTGTCTTTTTCTTCTTCCCATGTAGATTAGATCTATATATGTCTCTCTTAGGGTCCTCATTGTGGTCTAGGTTCTCTGGGATTGTGATTTGTAGGCTGGTTTTCCTTGCTTTATGTTAAAAAACCACTTATGAATGAGTACATGTGATAATTGTCTTTCTGGGTCTGGGTTGCTTCACTCAAAATGATGTTTTCTAGCTCCATCCATTTGCCTGCAAATTTCAAGATGTCATTATTTTTTTCTGCTGTATAGTACTCCATTGTGTAAATATACCACATTTTCCTTATCCATTCTTCACTCAAGGGGCATTTAGGTTGCTTCCAGGTTCTGGCTATGACAAACAATGCTGCTATGAACATAATTGAGCACATGTCCTTGTGGTACGATTAAGCATTCTTTGGATATATAACCAAAAGTGGTATTGCTAGGTTTTGAGGAAGGTTTTTTCCTAATTTTCTGAGAAATCACCATACTGCTATCCAAAGGGCCTGTACCACCCTGAAAGCTCCCGTCTCCTCCACCTTGAATTTTAAGACAAGCTCTTTCCTTTGGAGCACTCAGCCCTAAATTAAATGCCTTTATTACATTCCTTCCCTCCAGGCTTACAGATGGGCTGGACAGTTTTAACGTAACTTGACACAGCTGAAGTTGTCTGAGAGGGGAAACCTTAATTAAGAAAAACTCCTCCAAAGATGGACGGTAGGCATTTTCTTAATAAGTGACTGATGAAGGAGGGCCCAGTCCATTATGGGTAGAGCCATTCCTGGATTAGTGGTCCTGGGTTCTATAAGAAAGCAGTCTGAGCAAGCCATATGGAGCAAGCCAGTAAGCAGCACCCCTTCATGGCCTCTGCATCAGCGCCTGCCTCCAGGTTCTGGCACTGTTTTGAGTTCCCATCCTGAATTCCTTCAATGATGGACTATGATATGGAACTATAAGCCAAATAAACCCTTTCCTTATCAAGGGCTTTTGCCATGGTGTTTCATCAAAGCAATGGTAACCCCAAGATAGGGATCTATATGGACGAGAAGGCACCAAGATTATAATTTCAGAGATGATAATGACTCCAAGGAAACCACAGAAACTTTGGTAGCTTACAGAAGGCCTGCACAGGTTCTATCCAGCTTTTGTGATATGGATGCTGGGAGCCAAACTCAGCTCTTCATGTTTACCATAGCAGCACTTTACCACTGTGCCATCTCCCCAGCTCCCTATATTACATTTTAGATTCCCATATCAACCTCTCACAGAAGTCGGCACTGTGAAACAAATGGCACTGAGCAGAAGTCCCCTTTCTACCTTGCTGTACTTCTGTGCCTACTCCAATGGAAACACTTGGTGAACCAGACCCCGGAGTGTTGGCATCATCCACACTCTTATCTCATCGCCTGGGCAGCTGCCTGACGGATGAGTTGTGACATCATAGTGTATGAGGTTGCACGCTTAAGTAGGAATAGTCCACTGACGCTAAAGCAATGCAAGGAAAGGGGAAATTGTGTGACTATAGGAAAAAATGTCTTGGTCAGATGACATGGGTTTTTATAAAAGCATTCTGTGATTCCTCAGGACATGGAATATCAACTCTTCAGTTGATAATCATTTTAGTTTGCTTTCTATGGCTATGATAAACACCATGACCAAAACTAACTTTGGGGAAAAAAAGGGTTTATTTGGCTTACACTTTTATATCACAGTTCATCATTGAAGGAAGTCAGGGCAATAATTCAAGCAAGGTAAGAACCTGGAAGCAGGAACTGAATCAAAGACCAACGAGGAATACTGCTAATTGGCTTGTTCCACTTGCTAAGCTTGCTAGGACCACATGCCCAGAGGTGGTACCACCTACAGTGGGCTGGGCCCTCCTACAGACTTACCTACAGGCAATCTGATAGAAGCATTTTCTAAACTGAGGTCCCGTCTTTCCACATGACTCTAGCTTGTGTCAAGTTGACAAAAAACAAACACATACAAGAATAAAGTTCTATATATCTTAGAGGAAAAATAATCAAGAAGCAATATACAAAAAGCTAGTATGTTCTGTATTATTTGGCACTTTTAAATTTGGATATTCAAATGCAATAAAGCAGCTGTCAAATACACTTCAATGTTTGATTTGGTCTTAGGGAATAAATGAGCCAGTAAACACTCAATCCTGTGTCTATTCTCTGGTGCCTGAAACCTGGAACAGATGAATAGTTAGTATACGCACTTTCTAATGGATGGTTAAGAGTGTGTGTTAACTAGGAAAGAAGCTAGCAGCTGGGACTACTCTAATGTAGGAATTCCAACACCCACAGTCCAATCTTCACCATTAGGAACTATAACCAAATGTAAATGAAGACCCAGCAGCAGTATGATAGGCCCCTAGTTCATATCTGTAATTGCTAAAAAGGATGACAGGTAATTGACAACTCCTACCCTTTCCATCCCGTACACTTTCTCAAGTAGGTAATACAAGTGAAGTTGCCTCAAAAAGCAAAGACCTCCCAAGCTTGTCATGTTTATTACTTCACAGAATATCAGATTATCTAAGGAAGAATTCATTTGGCCTAATATAATTACCCACATGCTTGTTTACTCTGCCATCACAAAAGAACACAGCTCAAAAGCCTCCCCAGATATCAGCACCATATTCTTGGTTTTCCCAGACTCCATGGAGCCAAATAAACATTTATTATTTACAAATAACCTAGTCTGTGTCATTCTGTTACAGCACCAAAAAACATACTAAAATAGAAATACTGGTGTATCTATAGGAACTGTGTGGGGATCTACAAGATCAGTTAACTTTGAAACCAATGAAAAAGACAAAGTTGATATAAAATTTTGACCCTAACAATGTAGCAATGCCCCTCAAAAATAAAAGTACCCTAACATAAATTGGGGTCACAGTGAACTGGTAAGATCAGTCTTCCAAGATGTGCATTGGAGTCTTGCTCACCATCCCTCTGACTGTGACTCATGCTCTTTACATATAACCTGCCATAGCCCCAGACCTTTACTGCTATTATGTTATAAACTAATAAGGCAACATTCTGGTTTAATGCATTGGCTTACAAGTTTATCTAGATAAATATGTCAATGGAATAAAAAATAAGACTTTACAATTAGACTCTGGCTCCTTGAACATCACCATGCCACCCACCCACAATCTCCAGAGTAGTCAACTCAGCTTCCTTGTAATCTCATATTCTGTCAATTGCCTGTGAACATTTTAATTTTCTCTTCAGGGCAAAAAAATATATATACACTTCTTCATGAAGAGTGAAAAGTCTTTGTATCTGGCCCAGCCCAGCTCCTCAGTCCCAAGCATTATCTTCGTCGCTCTCTACTTTTCAACAATTCTCAGCTAGTATCCTGCCCACTGGCCCATATGATGCATGCACATGAAGGCACATACACAGATACTTCGACAAGTGTGCCCCTGTGCTACAGCTATACCATGTCTCCACCCTTCAAGCTCCCTACGCTTCCAGGTCTGGGGAATGCTTTTCTTTTGTACTATCCAACCCTGTGCCCCAACACAACTAAGATTCCTCTCTCAGGTCCCACTGCTTGTCTATACTCTACAGATACTTTATTTAGCACATAGTTTATCCACCTTCCCTATAATGTGAGTCCAGAGACAAGCCATTCTATAACTTGACTTTTAGACCCTGGGACTACAACCTATTGAGTAGAGTACATGCCTTGCAGATTTCATAAACTATTAGGATGAGATGTATCTAAGAGTCAGTCTCCCCTGGAGCAACAGTATGAGGGGAGGAGGTGTGAAAGTGGATTGGGATGGGACTGTCAACCAGCCATAAGAATTGTTGAAAGGAAGGAAACTGAGAGTTTGAGCCTCCAGAGGATGGAATCTTTAGACAATCATTCAGGATCTCTGTCAGAAGCATCCATTCATTTGTAAAACAACCCCAGGAACTACCTGTGAAAACTGTCAATTTGTCAAAATTGGGTAAAGAAATTATACCAAGTTTATGATATAAGTACCAAACTCAAAAAACTACTCTCCACCATGCAGGGAGGGTCATGACTGGAAGAAACTTGCAGGAGCACCCATGGGCTCCTGTGGCTTTTGGATTGTGATTATATAAATTTATAACCCATCTTTCTAAGTGATATCCTGAACTAGGGAATAATTTAGATAATAAATCTACTTCAATTACTGTCCATTAGAAAAAGAAAAACATTAAACCCAACCAGAGCTGATGAGAATTACAATCAATGTTCAGGTAAAGACTAACTTAATTCTTCCACAGGCAATGATGTTCTGCATCCCTTCTTACCTGTTCACTCCTATGAAAAGAGCACTCTACATTCAAATGGCAGATTATTCACCATATCTTCAAAGGGAGGAGCCAGAATCTTACAATGCTGCAGCCCAAAGTTGGACTTCCCAGCTTTTGGATCAGTTCCTCCCAGCCATTCCTCCATTCCCTCCCTTACATCTCTCAACCTTTCTGCTGCTCAGGAGATCTTCTTGCATTTCTAAATAAAAGCAAACAAGAGCACAACTTTAGGAAGACGTGTGTGTGTGTGTGTGCACTTGTGCTAAGACTATACATCAACCTTGGTTGTCATTCCTCAGGAGCATCTCTCACTGGAACCTGGGGGTCACCAATTAAGCTGGGTTTGCTGGTTGGTGAGCCCTGAGGATCCATCCATCTATCTCTGCCTCCCTAACACTGGAATTACAGACATGTGCCATCACACCCAGCTATTTTTTATGGGTTCTGGGAATTGAACCTAGGTTCTTATGCTACAAAGCAAACAAACACTTTACCAACTGAACCACCTCCCTAGCCTTGGGGCTCATTTTAAAGAGTCTGGCTGGCTCAGCTCTGATCAGCACTTACCCAGGACTGCCCAACTGCAGTCATGGGTGCCAAGACCACAGTCATGTCTATTACCCAAGCCACTTGGACAGGTCGAGGCTCAGAGAAAGCAACTGGTTCAAGGGTTAAGTAAATGCTCCAAAATGTATCTATTTCAGTAATTTTCCCTAAAGCATTCCGGAAAAAGTGCACTAATGATTTACGCTAATGTCCATTACAAGATGGAGAAATTTATTTTTGTGCCTGTGAGCATTTAGAATCTTTAACTATCCTATGTCAGCACAGAGAGCAGTGAGTCAGGGCCCCTCCTGACTATCTTCTGTGCAGTCTATATGACTGTCTACATTCAATAGAAAAACAATTAGCAGCAATGATTCTTCTTCCTCTTTGCCTCATCTTAACAATGGGAAATCCATCATGAAGCTAGTAATCCAGTGAGTCTTCAGTGACCAGAACTAAAAGGTAGGAATAAGTGAGGAGGGTCAAAACACTGGATTCTAGGGATGGTGGAAACTCTTAGCACAGCCTTTACCTTTAGTCTTTCCTTTCTCCCTCCTCCCTCAATAGCATAAACCTCACAGGCCCACACCAACTGCTATCTGTGAATTCCAAAACCTCAGAGGCAATCCATTGATTAAACTCATTCCCTTAGGGGTAATGGAAGCAGCAAAAGTGGATTTAAGACTGATGGGATAAAATGATAATATCCCAGGCATAAATGGCTCCCAGGAGAAGCTAGGATATACCTAACCTTTAAAGATGCTGATTTTAGAATTAATCCTATGGCTCATGTGCCCCAGACAAGGCATAATTAGGAAACATATGGGGAATAAACGAAAGAGGACTTGTGGGGAGGGGAATCCTCAGGGAAGACAGAAACTACACTGTGGGCAGAAATGAGATGTGCTCAGGGGAAGAAAATAAAACCTGCTTTAGGGAAACAGAATAACCCTTCCTCCTGGGACAGGGGATCCTGTCATTCCTGAGTCAGCTGAAATCCCAACAGAAAGCTCTGCCTGGGCCCCCCTGCAGTCGCACTGTAGTTCTTTACAGCACAGATCATGTGTTGCTTGCTCTAGAGTTTAGGGTTTGTGTTTTTTGTTTTGTTTTTTGTTTTTGAGAGGGTTCTTATTTCCACCAGTGTTAAGTTATTGGAGAATCTAATAATGTTACCTACCCTGTAGTAAGGATCTGATCTGTGTTTATGGGAAGAGAGGGAAGGAGAGAGGGAGTGAAGGAGGAAGGCTAAGAAGGGAGATGCAGGACTTCCTATGTTGTATGAGGTTCTAGCCATCTGGTTTGATTGCTTTTGGGTGACATTTTAATGCACCATTAATGAAACTAAATGCCTTAATACCTTTCTCTTTTCACTTATTTTCCCAACCAATCACCTTAGCCAATAACTCGGTTGAATTTAGTTCTTAATTTTCTATTTTATATAAACACATCCTGAAATTCCATGCCCAATGGCTTCCTATGTAGTGCCCTTCCCCGCACCCCAAACCTCTTCTATCCACTACTTCTTGCCAGAGCCAGATAACACTCCAGTCTTGCAGGCCTCTCTGTATCTCTTGCAGACAGTGGCTTCTCCTTTCTGTACCAGTTACCTGGTCACTCTTCTACCTGAACCTGTGATCTAACACCTCCCTGCCACCTTCCCTACACATGCTGTAGAAACACATCCTGTACTTGACTTTCTTGGGCAGGTACTCGTGAATTCTCTACTATATTCACTTTTGTGAAAAACTCTTCTTTCTCTTGGGAGTCAGTTGATGGTGTTTTTTCACATTACTCATCTTAGTGTTAATATTAACAAACAAAACTCAAAATCCTGAGCTCACACAAGTATTTCTGGTGTACACTGCCTTTACCAGAAAGACATACATTATTTTAGTGAGAGAAGAAACATGAAGATGGTGAGTTGTCTTCAGGCCAGTAGAGCCAGCCCTCTGCTTGGTACCCCACAGTTTAACAGAAAGCAATGGTCTAGAAGTCTCCACTCAAGGAAAGAGCCACCTGCAGATTTGACCTCTTGGGGTGTGGGAACGTTTTCATCTTTATTGTTCCAATTCCCGCACATAGATATTCACTAATTAATTAAACATCAGTCATTATTGAAGGATTCAATTATTTTTATTACCTCATACCAAAGCTTTCCCTAAAACTTAGGTCATTAAATAATAATGGTTACCATTTTTTTCACAGCTCCTCTGTTAGGACACACTTTCCCTAATGTAATCCTTGTCAGAACCCTGAGAGGCAAAGATTGGAGCGATGAATAAAAACGATTAAGTAATTTGCCCAAGTTCAAAACGCTGGTAAATGATGGAACTAGTTTTCAAATCCAGATCTTTTTGATTTCAGATAAAAGTTAAAGTTTTAAAAGAATACTCTTTACTGGTTAACTCTCAATTAATCAGAACATCCATTTAAACACAATTCCCCAGGCTCCAAAACTATGACCTCAAGTAAACCAACAAGCTTTACAGAACTAAAAATGTGACACACAGGGACTAGCCTCTCCTCCCTGAGGTCAATGTTGATCTGTCCACTCACTGCTAACAGCAAGAAAATGTGTATTTTTCATCTAGCCTGAGGGATAAAGTGACAGCACATTCACAATATGGATATATCAGTAAACACACACACACTATTGCCTACAAATAAATTTCTTTGCAAACACATACACATACACACAGACACTATTGCCTACAAATAAATTTCTTTGCAAAACTGGTCCTTCTCCAGAACAGGTGGTTTAGTGGAAGCTGGAGAGGACAGTCACAAACAGCATTCTGACCCTAACATTGAACATCTAGTACAGAGCTGTTGGCTATTAAATCCTATCACTTTGAACATCTGAAATGCAAGACTGTAATTAGAGCCCACGCAGACAGTCCTAGCATAGCAAAAACCCTGTCAGCCTGCTCTGCCTTTCCCCACGTGCCCCTTAGGTCTCTGCCATTCTTTATCAACCCCCACCCAAATTTATCTCTGTCAAAGGTGATAACTCATTAACCAAGTCTACTGGTTTGATTGGATTAAACACATGTTGAGGGCTATAGATAGGCAGACTCAGTGTTAAATCATTTACAGTAATTTATAGTTTGACCCCACTCCCAAAGAAATAGACATGTTATCAGGAAACTGACAGAGAAATGCTTTGTTCTGAAGGAGCAGCAGTTTCCAGAACCTGCTTGAGGTTAAGGACTCGGTCCTATGGCAGCAACCATAAAAACATGGGAATCCAGATACCCCTAAACTTCTACCAGGGTCCCTTCACACACATTAAAGGAACCTTAGTTCCATACACCCCAATTCCCTCTATACCATAAAATATACCACCCACCTGAGTCATTTGAAAAGATACTAAAATTTTCCTACATTATAGTTGCACGACATGATATACTTCTTGCTAGAATCTGATCTTAAATGTCCCCCAAGGAGCCGTGATGGAGGAAGGTCATTGGTTAATTAAATAAAGAAGCTGCTTGCCCTGATAGGTTAAAACATAGGTGGGAGGAGTTAACAGAACAGAATGCTGGGAGGAAGAGGAAGTGAGGTCAGACTCGACAGCTCTCCTCTTGGAGGCAGACGCCTCATTCTGCTCTCTGAGGCACACGCGATGAAGCTCCGACCCAGGATGGACGTAGGCTAGAATCTCCCTGGTAAGCCACCTTGTGGGCTACAGCAGATGATTAGAAATGGGCTAAATTAATATGTGAGAATTAGCCTAGAAGAGGCTAGATAGATGGGCCAAGCAGTGCTTAAAAGAATACAGTGTCCGTGTAATTATTTCGGGTAAAGCTAGCCGGAGGCGGCCGGGGTGCTGGGGACGCAGCCCCGCTGCTCATATTACTATAGAGCTGGGCGGTGGTGGCGCACGCCTTTAATCCCAGCACTTGGGAGGCAGAGGCAGGCAGATCTCTGTGAGTTCGAGGCCAGCCTGGACTACAAGAGCTAGTTCCAGGACAGGAACCAAAAAAAAAAGCTACGGAGAAACCCTGTCTCAAAAATCAAAAAAAAAAAATGTCCCCCAAGGCTCATATCCTGAAGCTTCAGTCCCCAGTCAGTGGCACTATTGGGAGGAAGTGGAATCTTTAGCAGGTGGGGCTGTGAAAGGAAGTGCTTCAGTCGAGGGTGCAACCCTGAGAGGGATGTTGGGACTTTAGCTCTTTCTTCATTTCTTCTTTTGATTTCTAACTCCCAGGAGGTGAAAAGCTTCCTTCTCCATGCAGCCAACATAATGTCATACTTCACCACAGAACAAAGAGCAAAAGAATGACCACGGACTGAAACCAGGGCCAAAGTCAGCCTTTCCTCCTTGTAATTAAAGCTAGCACACTATTAGTATAGACCCAAAAGTAGAACTAAGTATCAGAGGTGATCAGAACCATAATTAAACTAATTTCACATATTACAACGCCCTCTCACCAGAAGATATGCATATTTTAATTTACATAAGAGAAAAATAAGCTAAATTTTAAACCATAAATAAAAATTCCTTTTTACCTTTATGTATAAAACATATTTGGAGCCACATTTTATTGACACATCTTAAAATAAATTCAATTTAAAAGTGCTCATTGTTGATAAATAGACAAAAAAATCAATGCCAGAAAAGTCATCATTAGACTAATAGTGATAACATTAAAAATCTTGTCACTGGGGTGGAAGCCATGAACAAGCTCTCTGCAGTAGAACCAAGTCTTTCCTCTGGAATTAATACAACAGAGACCCATAAAAGATTAATCAGAACAAGAATCAATAACTTCTCAAGTGTTAATAAGCGCTGCCTTGTTCTGTGATGTGTTAGGCAGTTTATCATGGTTAGCCACATGGAGATTTATGGAAAATCCATAGTTAGAACCAAAGGATGAGGTAATGCACACTTAGGAAATGAAGCCCAGTTACATCTATGCCTGATACTATGAGCTCCAAGGCTGCAGAACACATCTTTGTTTCTACTGCCTGCCTACCTACGCATACGTGCACGCACACACACTCACACACACAAGAAAAGAGTTGTGTCATGTAAGCAATGGCATTGGAGAGATAATTGAGAAACATACAGTACTGCTCACAGGGAGATCTGCCTGCTTGGGAGTAGAAGGTAGAAACATATCCTAAAAATCAGCTTTTTTTTCTTCCTACATTTTAATTCAAAGATTAACTTTTCATGGATTCTTTTTGAGATTTACATAAAATACCCTTAGGATCATTTAGGTCTTTATTCTCAATCAAGCTGATGAATCTTCAGGTCATGTGAGTGGATGAGTTAATGGGTAATTAATAGTTCATAAATTGTAGGTCCTGACCATTAGGTTATGTCACTGAGTTTTACAGTGTGCCATGTTATTAATTAAAAGAATCAAATTATATGTTTAGTAAATTAATATTTGAAGCAATATTATAATCACAAGAATATACCTAATCAAACATATGAGACCCAATAAATGTGCCATAAATCTAGAAACATAAAGTAGCTGTAAGTAATTACAAACAAGTAAATTCTGGTGGATAGTCTATTTCTTTTACATGTCAATGATTAGAAAGACCATATAATATAAATAAGATAAATCACTAGTTTGATCAAGGTTTAAAATAGAGATAGATTCTGTGTGGTTGTCTGTAACCCACATTACCATAGATCATAGGAACCATTAGGGATGAAATCAGAGGGCCATGCTGGGCTGGCTGTGCCCTTTCCTGGCCCTGCACCTCACTGAAGAGAGCTGGCCCAAGACCCTCAAGGGAGACGAGGCCACAATGTCCGAGGCACTGAAGAATTGTTCCCCCACCTCCACCCCCACCCCCACACTTAGCTCTCACCACGGGCATGGAAGAACAGGCCCTGATGCATTGGTGTAGGAAAGCTGGTTCCGCCCCTCACCTCAGCCTGAGTGTCCCGAAACTGACCAACTCAACTACCCAAGGTCCACATCCAGGTTCTTGAGTTGGCCCACCCTAACACCTACCCCATCTATGTCCTGCTTGGCCACATGAAGAGACTGATCCTGCAGAATGATATAGACAGGATCTCCATGACTTTGGCAGCTGTGGGATATTTGAGATGATCCAATGATGATGTTGTGCCAGAAACCAGAGGCCTTGAACCAGACCAGTGACTCAAGGCAATGAACATTTGCAAATAAAGCTGATTAAACCAAAGGGGAGACTGTGTGACACTGAGTATCCCAATGCCACAAAGCTATGGAGAAACCCTGTCTCAAAAACAAAAACAAAAAAAAAAAAAGATATGCTGGTATCACAAACATTATGGAAGTAATCAAAAACTCTCTGATTGGATTTAAGTAAGATCTACTTCAGGAGATGGGACTCATGCCTAACACTGCTCTGGTGACTGTGAATCTCAGACTAAATAGGCCATAACAATAACATGGCTCTGACAACATTCTGTTATACCCATGGTTCAGTGCCTCACTCAGCCAACAACAGAAATTAGATGGTAACTACCACAGAGACCCACAATTAGACAAGTCTGTAGAGAGTGAGAGATTTGGAACCCTCAGTCCCAAATGGGATGTCTCCATCAAACCCCCCCCCTCAAGGGTCAGAGAACTAGCAGAAGAGGAGGTGGAAAGACTTTAAGTGCCAAAGAGGATGGATAACTCCAAGGAAACTGTCTTCCAAACATTACAGAACTGATGTATATATGAACTCACAGGGACCATGGCAGAATACAGAGGGCCTACACAGGTTCAAGCCAGATGGAGTCCCAGCACTGAGAGGGGGAAGTGGGCACAGGCTCCCACCCTAAACAAGAAGTTGTCTGTAAATGACACCTGTTTGCAAAAGAAAAATTAGTTATCTCCAGTGGAGTCTCACTGAGTATATTAACCACACTTAAGGATAGGCCCTACACCTGGCTGATGCAGGAAGACCTTCTATATATGTGTTGCTTTTATTGGTTAATGAAAAAAGAAGCTACTTTGACCTGTCATAGGGCAGAGTAGAGCTAGGCAGGAAAACTAAACTGAATGCTGGGAGGAAAAAAGCAGAGTCAAAGAGAAACCATGTAGCTACCAGAAAAGAAAGACATGAGCTGCCAGCCAGAACCTTGCCAGTATGACATGAGCCTTATGGTAAAATATAAAATAATAAGAACGAATTAATTTAAGATATAAGAGCTAGCTAACAATACACTTAAGTGATTGGCAAAGAAGTGATTTAATTAATATAGCTTCTGAGTGATTATTTCTGGTCTGGGCAGCCGGGATATGAACAAACAGCCTTCAGTCAACAATTGGTGCACCAACACAGGAATGACCATATCCATGTAAAACCTGAAAAAGCTTGGAAAAAAATTCTAGATACAAAAAAACAGATTTAAGCATGGCTTCTTGGTAGCCAGCATTTTTTTTAATGGGTTTCTTTAAGACAGGTCTTCCTGATTCAGCCTTGACAAGAAAGGCTCCATGCCTTCTTTAGGAGCCAGCATCCTGGTTTGCCACCACAAATGTCTCTTACTCTTCTAGGAGGTCCTGGTATGGAGCATTTAAATAAGATTTGTGAGGAGCATATTATAAACTGCTTAATGGTACAACACAGATCAACTGTATACCTAGAACTGGGGCAGTATGCACAGCTCACAGAAGTGGTGAACAGACCTATGCATGTTGGACTAGGTGGAGCCAAAAGGCAAAGCAGCCTTAGTCCTAGCCATGCTGCTTAGCATTTGAAGAAGCGGTCCTGGTCAGAAAAGGATTGCAGATACACAATAAAGACAAATCCAGATGGAAAAGACCTCTAAATGGGTCACAGTGTTAGATAAATGTATGTAGGCTTGGGAGAGAGAAGAAAAAGAATATAGACAATTATAAAAGGAAGTAAATGGCTATAAAAATAAAACAAAGTCTTTAAGATGAAGGCGGATCGAATTAATACAGGCCAATTGGTATAAAATAAAAACAACTTTAAGATAAACAGAACACTCACAAAACCAAAGTTCCCGCGATGCCCAGAAATAGGAGACAGGAAGAAGGGGCTACCAGCGTCTGTGCACCCCAATTTATAGACATTTGCCCAAGGCCGTCCCGCCCCCAAAGGGCGGGCTCTCTCTACATTAAGAGACAGAGTACAGACAGTCATAGATAAAAGGAGTAAAGAAAAATAAGCCACGTAAAGATGGAAAATACTCAGAGAGTCTGGGTTATGTATATTATTATACTTTCTTTGAATTTTTTGACTGTGGAGGGACTAAGTACAGAGAGACATTTCATTGTATGGGTTGCTAAGCTAAATGAACACATATATTTTAAAAGTATCTTGACTTCAAAAATTGGGTTTAAGAATATGTTGCTTTGGAAAAGAGATTCTACTTTTGTTTCCACAGAGGATGAGAACCTGTTGGTTCCTTTTAGACTAAAGTGGTTTGATGGACAAAGACCCCCTGAAAGGTCTCCATGAACCCCCCAAATGAAAATACTTCACCCAATAAAAATCAGGAAGCAATTTGGACAGAATTATGCCCAAATTCCCTAAATGATTGTTTATAAGTGTTTGTTTACATTTAAAGTAGGATATGCTATAGATATTTGCATTGGTATGTATTTTGGTCTATTGATATAAATGTAAGATCAATTTTGTCATATATATGTATATATATTTCTGTTCTTGATTATGGTATCATGTTTGCACAGCTCATTTTAAAATATAATGTATAATTAATAAATATAGGTTAATAGATAATCATTTATAATAGTCAAGCTTGTAGTCATGTTAGTTAGGATGTATTTCAGATGAATAGGTATTTCATATCTTTCAAAGACTTCAGAATATGTCATTTAAAATGTTTTAAGAATTAGGACTTCTCTTGACAATGAGACACATCTGTTCCTGGCAGCATTGATGACTTCAAGAGGAAAATGGGCATCGAAGAGGCTCCTTATAGGGTTTGTTAGCCATTTGGGCAAGAAACTGTTCTTCCTTGGACTGTTTGATGTTCTGCTGTATGGACTGGACTTATAGGACACACAGAAAGAAGACTGCTGGACAACAAACTAACAGCCTTCTCTCAACACCCAGCAGATGACCAACACAAAACAAATTCAATGGTATTTTTTTTTAATTTTTGTTTTATGTTGCTTTGATTAGGCATTTTTTTCTTTTGGTTGTACATTATGGTTTCTAATTTGTGTTTTATGGGTTATGCTTATGTGTGTGTGTGTTTCTTGTAGATTTTTTCTAGCTTGACTTCTGCTTGATTTCTAAAGCGCGAGAAAGAAAGGGCATGGAGTTGGGTAGGTCAGGAGGTGGGAAGAATCTGAGAAGAGTCAGGGGAAGGGGGCTGTGATAAAATATATTGGATTAAAAAATTTCAATAAAAAGAGAGAAAAAATAATAATTTAAAAGTCTTGTGAATAACAAGAAAAACAAGCTCTATTTAACAATGGAAACTAGCATGCTTAATTTTACAAACTTCTATACCTTCCTACCTGGTCTGTTCTGTGTCACATGCTAAGGGGACTTGCAGCCTCTTTTGAAGTATCCTTCAGAAACCCATTTAGTACAATAGCTTGACTTGATAGTGCCAATGATGTCAAGCCCCTTTCCAACCATGTTCCATTCTGAAACAAGTCTGGGCAGAAATCTCAGAAACCAATGGCATAAACACAAGGCTAAAGGACAAAAGTTCTGCCTATGGAAGGCTAGCAAGAACCAGACTGCATGTCCCTTTGCCTAGCCAGTCAACTTTGCTTTAAAGCAGGCAGACTGAACCACAGTGGCTCAGGTGACAGGGCAGTCTCACAGATCAGGGCATCTGTCTCCATAAGTAATCCTACAGATCTACATTACAGACCTGTTGGTCTCCCTGACTGTGAATGTCCTGGACTCATCCTGTGGCCATTCTTGTGGCTCTGATGGTAGCATCCATGTGTCTTTTTCACGCTGTAAGCAAGTTTTACAACTGGGGAGGTTTCCTTCTACATCTCCCTTGTCAGAGTAGAATCCAACTCCATTACTCTCTCAGTGTAAAGACCTCTGGAATTGCTTTCAAAGCAGTAAAACCTGCCAAGTGCTGGTCCTCAGTGGAGGGCACACAAACACCTGAACTACACACACAAAGCCCTAGGAGCAGGGCCCTGTGATGTGGAAGGTAACACTAATAGCTGTGAATTAGTGAGGTCATCCACGATTCTTTACCACTGCACCTATGTATTGGAGCACTCATTTGCATGTAGTTAGTTCCCTACTCACCCAGCAAGATCTGCCTCAACAATTTAATTACCGCAGAAACTGGAACTAATTATTAAAGTATAGTTCAAGGTCACAGCTTGTAATCATGGGATAATTATCTTTACTGTATAAATCACATCATTTTGATGAAATATAAAAGTTACATTGCAAATAAACATCTAATTACACGGCAGGGTAGATGTAATTATTATTAAGTAATCTATCAGAATATGAAATCGCTGCTGAATGCAGTTATAATGATCAGCCTTGTTATTGCCAGAGATTTTGCATGGCTACTTGTGTATTGTAAAAGAAACAATTTTATTTTAACATGATGTTGAGAAAACAAAAGGCTTTTAGGAGTCTGTTTGATTTTTGAGTTTTGCATTTATCAAATAGGATCATAAATCTTTTTATCAGCTCTCAGACAAAAGTACTTCAGAAATCTGAGAGAAAAAGATAGAAGAGAACTGAATAAATGAAGAAAAACAGATACAAATGCCTCCCGATTTGTATGAGATCCTGACAAAGAAAAAAAAAACAAATATAGAAAGGAATGAAGAGGGACATGAAGGGAAGAGGAAAGGGAAAAGGGGGAAAGAGGGAGGAATTAGAAAGAAGAGAAATCTGAAGTCTAGCAGGCATTACAGTGAATAGCTAACAGTGTGGAGCCTCCAACTTAAAATTGATCAGTTTTTTAGAATTTCAGAACACACAAAAAAGACGTTTCCATTCCTACCTCAAGGGAGAATAAATTGTGCCAAGACACAGTCTCTATCAAAATTACTTACAAAATAGAGGACTGGAGAGGCAACTACTTTTACAGCACTGGATGCTCTTGCAAAGGACCCATGTTTGTTTCCCAGCACCCACATGGCAGTTTACAACTACCATATAACCCTAGCTCTGGGAATCTGATGCCCTCTTCTGATTTTCACAGGCATCAGAAACAAATGTAGTTTACTTCTGTACATGCTTACACTTACATATACAAAATAAAATAAATAATTCTAAAACAAATTTTTTGGGTTGGGTGTGATGGTACACACTTTTAATCCCAGCATTGGAAAGGCAGAAGCAGACAGTTCCTTCTGAGTCCATGGCCAACCTGTTTTATATAGCAAATTATGGCCAGCCAAAGCTACATAGCAAAACCCTATCTCAAAACAACAATAACAATAATATAATAAATTTTAATTTAAAAAACTACAAAACAAAACTTAGAAGTCATCACTTCTACCTTTTCCAAGGACACGATCATGTCCTTTCCCTCAAGTCTTATTCTTCCACACAGTAAGATAAGCCAGTTTCATAAAAATGACATAGAAACAATTGCTGGTACTCAAGCTTATTAGAAATACAAAAGAAATTGAAGGCAATGGATTCGTGTAGAGTGATGCTTCTCCATATCGCACGTGCTGTGCTTGTTTTCTGCCATTTTCCCCAAGTACTTTTACTCTTATTTCTCTAACTCTATGAATATTCTATATACATGTTTTCATTAATTTTGGACTCCAATGAATTGTCTATTTGTCATTCTTCTGAGAGCATTCCTTTACTGTTTCTACTGTTACTTCAAAGACATCAGAGCCCATATAAAGACTAAATATGATGTCAACTAGTATTGAGTAAACAGGAATAAAGTAGTGTTTGTTCAGAAGAAAGAAAAGAGACGGAGATTGAGAACAAACAAGCAGGAAGAAAAGGTGAGGTAAGGCCACAGGAGGGAGCTAAGACAGTGGCATCTACTCCCTATCCCTCTAAGCCAGTCCAGCACAACTGAGGGAAACTCCTCCCAATGGGAAAGGGCCTGTGCTTAAACTAGAAGACACCACCTAACCATAAAACTAGAGAGAGAATCGTTGATTAACTACTAAATCAGCAAGACATCATCAGCCAAGAGTGGAGAGTAGCAGCAACACCTGCAAAATTGGAGACCTGATAACACCACCCAAGGTTGTGGTAGGCAGAGGAGCCACAGTCTATGGATAACAAAGCAGAAAGCAAAGACGAACCTAGGGTAGGGTCAACTGCAAAGTAACACAAGAATAGCACATGACTGTGTCCCTGGTTGGTTCCAAGGGCAGTGCTAAGAATGCATTCACACCATGCCTGGGCCACTGGTATACTTAGATTAGAGAATTACCCTCATTTTGTCCAGTCTCAGGTGTAAGGTGTAAGTCTACCAAAACAAAACAAACAAACAAATAAACAAACAAAAAAAACCTAGAGCTCAGCAGGTTTTCTTTCTCTCTCTCTTGGAAACCCACTCCTGTTCTTGGAAATTTCTCTCACTTTTCTTTAACAAAGTTTGTTTCTGTTTGCTTTCTCCTTATATGTCTACATCCTTAACCATCATCAGTGGGAGACAACAAACTCAATGACCCACTTCCTCCAGCTGACTTTTGGTGACTATTGACTGTCCAGTGTCTCAGTCCCTAGGACAAGGTGATAAAGGTCCTGCTATTCTCAAAAATTTGTGTCTCTTTCCTGTAGTTTCCCTTTGTGCTCCAAGGAATTCAGTCAACCAAAGGTAAGGAGAAAGACCAACCTCAATTTGGCAGTTGGCAGGAGCACCTATGAGTTATCTCAGAGCTGAGACCCCCAGGAGCTACACCATGCAAAGCTGATCATACCCACTGTTTTGCATTCTTTCTTTTCTTCTTTGGGACATTTGACCACTGCGATGTCAATTCCACATACATATAAGGAACAAACTCAACCCCCTAAAGATACTGCTTTGTGACCTTAGGTACACTAAAAACTACCATTAAAAAAAAAGTCCTCTTTAAATCAACATAAGTAAAGCTCATATGAACTCATATGAAGCAGCATACCCAGGGCCTGCATGAATGAATACCTAACCACTCAGATAAAGGTTAACTATTGAACTATCTGTGACTTATACCTCTTGGGAGAGAAAAAATGTTTCTCTAATAGAGTGACGCTGGTATCAACCATTCCAACACAGGCCTCATTTTCAAGAGTAGTTAACCAATATAAAATGGACTCCAGAGATTTTATTGTACTATTATTTGGCTATAGTTTGGTGAGGTTTTTTTTTTCTTTTGGAGTGTGGTTTTATCTTTTTCTTGGTTGGAGGGTTTGTGTTCCATTTTTGTTTGTTTTTACAGAAAAAACTTAGCTGGGTGGGTAGGGATTGAGAGAGGGTCTGAAAGGACATTGGGGAGGGGAAGAATATTATCAAAATATACTTAAATTTAAAATTGTTACAGATAATAAAATATAATTTAAAATACATTTTAAAAATGAAATTAAAAAGTCCTCTTTATTTCAGATGAAAGCTGAAGCATTTGTGGCTTTACTAGAGTTGGTTGTTGTCATATTTTCTGTCTTTGTATTTACCTCAGTCTTTTGTTTTGGCCTTGTTTTGTGGTGTTGGCAGTTAAAACCACAAGCCTTACACATGCTAGCAAGTGCTTTACAACTGAGCTATATCCACAGTCCACTTTTCCAGTTCTCATCAACTCTTAAACTTTCTGTTTTTGATTTATTTTTATTACTTTTAATTGTGTATGTATATGTGTGTACACCTGCCTGTATATATATGCGCACATTAATACAAGTACTCTCAAAAGACAAAGACATCAGATCCCTGGTGTGGAAAGTCCTTCTGTATACGTATTGCTTTTATTGGTTAACGAATAAAGAATCTGCTTCGGCCTGTGATAGGGCAGAATAGAGCTAGGCAGGGAAAACTAAATAATGCTAGGAGAAAGAAGGTGAAGTCAGTGAGAAGCCATGTAGCCCCCATGAGAGACAGGCACCGGACAGAACTTTCCCTGGTAAGCCACAGCCACATGACAACACATAGATTAATGAAGATGGGTTAGTTTAGGATATAAGAGCAAGCTAGAAATATGCTTAAGCTATTGGCCAAACAGTATTGCAATTTATATAGTTTCTGAGTGATTATTTTCGGTCTAAGCAGCTGGGGACGAATGAGCAGCCTTCCCCAACAGATCCCCCTGGAACTGAAGTTACAGAAGGTTGTATGCCGCCTAATATGAATACTAGGAAGTGAACTCAGGTCTTCTGATAGAGTAGTGCTTTAACCCCTGAGCCATCTCTCCAACTTCAACTATTATCTTTTCCACAAAATGGTTTTTCACCATGATGATATATTTTCAACAACTTTTCTTAAATATTGTCCAACTTTTCATATATTCAGAATTACAGATAAACATATTTTTACACAATGATTTTAGCATTTTTCTTTTATACGTTTTTGTTTTGATGCTTCTGATTGATTCAATGCAAAGGTTAACCCCTTGTGAGAAAGTCCTACATATAGGTTTTTCACTATTCTTTTTGTTGAACATATACTAGGCATTTAAAAGTTATAAAGCTACTCTCTCACTCATCCAACAAATACCTGGAGGCAGCCACTAAGCCTGGTATTGTGCTGGGTCCTGTTGTGTTTGTGAAATGCAAACACTGAGAGTGTGCTAGTTCTGTTTCATTTGCACCTCTCACTCTGCAACTCTGTCTCATCATTGTCCAAGTTGCACCCTTTTCTTGCTAACTCAGTAATAATCTAATATTACTGTACTTAATTTTGGGGCAAGCTTTAACACTATATATAGTTAGCCTTTGATGAAGTCACAAAATCCTCTGTGATCCTTTCTTGGAATTTTCTAGAAGATCCTAAAGTTACATATCCTTCTCCTATACTTCATGTTCAATTTCTACTACATTTCTGTCTGATCACTGCAACCCTGTTTTCTCAGTGTCTTCTTTTAGCAAAAGGTTGGATAATATTTACTAAAGTTGAACAATTGACAAAAATTAGAGTCTAAAATAGAGAGAAATAAATAGGTAAGCTTGAGTCATGTTAAATTAGAAATTTTTCCAGAAAACTAAGTCTAAGTGATGATAGATAGATAGACAGACAGACAGACAGACAGACAGACAGACAGACAGAAAGACAGATATGGATGGATGGATGGATGGATGGATGGATGGATGGATGGATGGATGGATGGATGTTCCCAGAATCCTGGCAGAGGACAAGAGACCTGAAACTGGAAAATAAAAAAAGATATTTTTTCCAGAATAAAACAAATAGGAAACACAGGTTCCCACAAGAACAACAATCACTTAGAAGAGAAAGGATAATAAGATTTTTACACCAGGCCCTACAGAGCGCAGATTAAAGATCCAGCCAAGGCGGGCCCTCCAAGGAAACTAGGAAGGGCAGATGAAACAAGAGGATAAAATCCCAAAGAGAAGCTCAGTGCTACAAAAATGCATGAAGGAGGCCTGGAATCCTTTTAAATGGATTCAGGCAAAGGCCAGATGGGTGATAGGTCAGGGAGAGGGGCCTCATGAATGAAATGAACACAAATGAGAAGAGACAGTCTTAAGAAACCTGCAGCCAACATTGGCACAAAAAACCTTGGCAGATCCTCCCAAGAACTTAAGTTAGGTAACAAGCAAATGAGACCTTTCATGGTCAGAGATGTCTAGCCTTCACCCATAGAGTGTCCTAGATCTGACAGATTGAAGAGACACACCAAGATGCAAAAGCATACAGAAGCCCAGGAAAAGTCACATGCTCGTTCTATGTATCTGGTTTCCCTCCACAAGTGAAATCAAATTTAAAAACCTAAATGCCACATTATCAAGATGTCTCAATGATTATAGGTACTTTGCCCAAGCCTAATGACTTCAGCTTGATTCCTCAGACCCACATGGTAGAAGGAAGAGAACTGACTCCTAAAAGTTGTCCTCTGACCTCCACATTTTAAAAATCAAAATGTCCATATACAACCCTCATCACTATTGGTAGAATTGAAACTGATGCTGCCACTCTGGAAATCAGTGTGGAGAATTCTCAAAAGCTAAAATAAATCTACCATATGGCCCAGGTATATCATTCATGCTCTATTCACCAAAGCTAGGAAATTGAATAACCTAAATGCCCTTCAACGAATGAATGAATGGAAATGTGATACAGATACTATAGAGTACAATTTTCCTGTCCTGACCATCCACTCTCAGTTCTAGTAGCTCCTTCCAAATTACCACACAGAGGCTTAATATTATTTATAAATGCTCAGCCAATAGCTCAGGCTTGTTACTAGCTAAATCTTACACTTAAAATAACCCATATTTCAATTTATGCTTTGCCATGTGGCTCATGGCTTGTTACCTCATTTTGTACATGTCCTGCTTGCTTGGGAGCTGGTTGGCATCTCCTGACCTCACATTTCTCTTTCCCACATCCTTAGTTTGTTTGTCCCACCTATATTTTCTGACTGAATACTGGCCAATCAGCATTTTATTAAATCAATTTGAGTGACAAATCTTTATAGTGTATAAGAGGATTATTCCACAGCAATATATACTATGGAATACTATTCAACTATAAAGGAAAATTAATTTTTAGGTAAATGAATGGAACTAGAAAATATAATGTTGAATGAAGTAATCCAGACTGAGAAAGACAAATGAACTGAACAGAGACTTTTCAACAGAAGAATTTCAAATGGCCAAAAGATACTTAAGGACATATTCAACTTCCTTACCTATCAGGGAAATGAGAACCAAAATAACTTTGAGATACCAACTTATACCTGTCAGAATGGCTAAAATCAAAAACACCAGTGATAACCTATGCTGGAGAAGTTGTGGAGTAAGGAGAACACTCATCCATTGCTGGTGGGAATGAAAACTTGTGCAAACACTTTGGAAATCAGTGTGGCTGTTTCTTAGAAAATTGGGAGTCAACTTACCTCAGGATCCAGCAATACCACTCTTGGGAATATACCCAAGAGATGCCCAATCATACTACAAAAGCATTTGTTCAGCTATGTCCATAGCAGCATTAATTGTAATAGCTAGAACCTGGAAACAACCTAGATGCCCCTCAATGGAAGAATGGATAGAGAAAGTGTGGCATATCTACACATTAGAGTACTACTCAGCGGTAAAAAACAATGATATCTTGAATTTTGCATGTAAATGGATAGAAATAGAAAACACTGTCCTGAGTGAGATAACCCAGACCCCAAAATACAAATATGGTACTCACTCATTAGTGGATTCTAGCTATAGACAAAGGACATTGAGCCTTTAGTTCATGATCCTAGAGAAGCTAAGTAATAAGGTGAACCCAAAGAAAAACATATATAGATCCTCCTGGAAATTGGAAGCAGACAGGATCACCAGACAAAAGTTGGGAGCATGGTGGGGGAAAGGGGAGAGAGGGAGAGGGGAGAATGGCAGGGTTGGGAGAGCTTGGGGGAGTGGGATGGTTGAGATGGAGGAAGGACGGATATGGGAGCAGGAAAGGAGATATCTTAATTGAGGAAGCCATTTGGGGGTTGGCAAGAGACTTAGCTCTGGAGAGGTTCCCAGGAGTCCATGGGGATGATCCCAGCTAGGACCCTGGGCAGAGGAGAGGGTGCCTGAACTGGCCTTGTCCCCGTAGTCAGACTGATGACTATCTTGAATATCACCATAGAACCTTCATCTGGCAACAGATGGAAATAGAGACAGAGACCCACATTGGAGCACTGGACTGAGCTTCCAAGGTCCAGTTGAGAGCAGAAGGAGGAAGAATATGATCAAGGAAGTCAAGACCATGAGGGATTGGTCCACCCACTGAGACAATGTGCCTGAGCTAATGGGAGCTCACCAACTCCAGCTAGACTGGGACTGAACGAGCATGGGATCAAACTGGACCCTCTGAATGTGGATGACAATTGGGGCAGACTGAGAGGCCAATGATAATAGCACTGGGATTTGTCTCTACTGCATGTACTAGCTTTTTGGGATCCTATTTTATTTGGATGCACACCTTCCCAAGCCTGGATGTAGGGGGAAGGTCCTTGGACTTCCCACAGGGCAGGGTACTTTGCCTTCTCTTAGGACTGAAGAGGGTGCGGGAAAGGGTGTGGGGGAGAGTGGGAGGAAAGTGGGAAGAGGGGAAAAAGTGGAAACTTTGACTTGTATTATTTATAAAGTAATAATAATAATAAATAAAAGAAAGAAAGAAAAAATATATAATGTTGAATGAGGTAATCCAGACTGAGAAAGACAAATGTACATGCTCTCTTTCATCTATGGTTTCTAGTTACAAATCTTCAAATGTGAGTGTATAAGTTGGAGTAACTACAGAAACCAAGAAAGTAAAAATGTATGGAGGGTACACTAAAGAAGGGAATAGCAGGATATAAGCTAAATAAAGAAGGAGTGAAAATGGGGAAGGGCTATAATCAGGGAGGGGGGTCAATACAAGAGGAAAAGGAGAAAAGAGGGAAAAACAATACTATGGATGTTTGAAAGAACCATAAGGATCATATTATTTTTATTTACCTAAAAATACTTATGATATGTACAAATGTATGTGTATACACAGATATAGTTTAAATAACGTTAGGTCATTTAGACTGACAATGCTCCCTCCAAGAGCTATAGACTATCTAAGAAAAATCCTAGTACCAGGTAAAAGAAAACCCCTCTCAAGATGTTGGTGAAGGGGGTCCAAAAACTCCCAAAACATTATTAGCTATTGCTGTTGCCCTTGGTTGTCTCCCAGAGGTCAAAGCCCCTAATACTAAGACACTGTATGGTTCAGACCCAAGAACCAGAGAGTCAGAGCTGGATCTGACTGAAAGCCTACTCCCTGAAGACAGCTCTCATAGTATTAAAGGTGCTATGCAAGTTTCCATAGGAAAGAAGCAACTAATAAGGCTACAGAGCTATGATGACTATGAACCACAACAAAGGCCAAGATGGCAAGATTTCCCTAAGAGTTCAATAGTGGTACTCTAATCTTATCAGCAACCAACAGCTGTCTAAGGACTAAGGTCTGCTCAACAGGAGGGATATCATGCTTGATACTGGAAACCTAGTCAACTACCCAAAACTAGCGAGGTCATGGATCTTATAGGGAAACCTACTACCCCCACTTTATAAACAAACATAACCTCTAACTGCATTCTAAATACTTACATCTACAGACAAGTGTAACTCTCATTCCTTGTCAAAGAAACTTCTATTTACAATAGATGGAGACCACTATGGAAAATAATAACTGGTCAATATGCAGAGGAAAGCTTATTCAAGAAGTGCCCTGCCACAAGCATGAGTATACAGTTCAACTCTTGCACCTAAGGCTCAGGAAATTCCTTGGGAAAGGGAGTGGAAAGATTGTGAGAACTAGAGAACCAAGAAATCTGCCATGAGATGGTCTACTAGAAATTACAGGAAAATTTCACCCATAAAGCCTCAACAAAATGGCTGCCAAACAAGTTCCAAACACGTACAACACCAATAGACTTCCCAATATGGAAGAGAGAAATTTTATGGACCCCAAGTTCTAAAGAAAGAACTACTTAACTAAGGACTAAGGAATACTGAGAACAAGAGAAAGAGTCTTTCCCAGTGATGAGCCCCATATTTGAGTATACAACACAAACTGGTCAGCTCTGAAGTCATATACATACAAGTGACACTGAACAAGACTGAGCAAGTTGTACTCATATATTTACACGTGGTAATTAAATAAAAAGAGGTCATGAATTTGAGAGGGAACAAGGAGACATAGGAGTAAAGGGAAGGGGAGAGAAATGATATAATTTCATTTTAATTTCAAATTAATTAAAACATACTTCAGGCAGCAGCGTATGAGTCAAAGGTAGAAATAACCCAAATGTCTGTGAAGTAATGACTGGTTAAAGACAAATGTGGTCATCATACAAGTACACATTCCTCAGCCATAAAATAAAATGTGCAAAATATGGCACAGATGAGCCATCATGCTCATGGAAAGATACCAAACACAGAAGGCCCCACTAAATAGTTCCATCTATAAAACTACCCTGAATGAGTAAATCCAGGAGCTGGAAAGTGGGGTTGGGATATACTTATTAATAAGTACAGGGCTTCCTCAGAACCAATGGGAAGCAGTAATTCTACAACAATGAATCTTGGATGTTAAAAATGGCTGACTTTATGTTATGTGAATGCTTCTGTCACAATCAGCATTGCCTTTTCCTGAAAGAGTCAATGAAGGAATAAAGAAAAAACAGGCACAGAGATACATACAGAAAAGCTGGGGTCAGGTGAACTGTAGACTCTGAAGGAGTGGAGGCACTTACAATGGCAACAATCCAGAACCTCAGTGCATTTGTTACTACAGCACATGGGGTAGGAGATGGCTGTAGGCAGCAGTCAGTCCTAGGCTGCAAATATTTAGGAGGAAGCCGTGGTTCCTAGTTTTTTCACACGCTTGCCTGTCTTAGAAGATACTTGTACTTACATGCACTGTCAACATCTGCACTAAGACCAGAGAAAGGGTTTACCATCCCTCTGAGCCTCAGTTAAGAAGTCAAGAAGACTTTTTCACTCCTATGAGTATGAGGAACTGAGGTTCTTGATATGGCCATGTTCATGTAAGTATTACACCTTCACTAAGGACTTCAACTGCTCCTTACACATTCACTTGAGGCTTCCCCAGCTCTCCACACTCAATGAAAGGGAGTCTGTGGTATTGCTCAGCATTAGAGTATACATAGTCATGTACTTGGCACTGGGTTTAAACCAACTGGAAACACTGTTCAAAGGGTAATCAAAGGTTCAAATATAAACATTATTACTGGCATGCATCCATGAAGCCTAAATGTCTGACAGACTAAGAAAAATGTAAGTCAAATGCAATTTGTTCATATTTTTAATATTCATATAATAGAAGGTCCTTCAGTAATGAAAAGAAACCAGCTACTAATATATACAGCCATGAGAATTGATTCAAATTTACCAAGTCGAGCCTCAGAGATCCAGGATAGTACACAATATACTACCCCATGTGGTACCAGGAGCAGGCAAACTAGTCCACAGTAATAGATAAGTAACCTCAATTATCCACACATGCAAGCTGACCTGCCAGTTTTACAGTCTGGATGTCCTTGCTTTCAGCAAGTCTAGAGGTGCTAACTGAGGACAACTGTATAACGTGGGAACCCCAGAAAACCAAGCTGCAAACTTGAGATTTCTCACTGCTTGTGACTTAGACAAGTTACTTATTGTCTCTGTATTGTTTCCTTACTTCCTAGGACAGGCTCCCTTGCTTGCCTCCCTGCATCACAAAGCACAACCATGCATAAAATGCCATGGGCTGCAGTAGGCAAACTCCCTTGCTAGTCATGCCTCCATGTGCAAGCTCTCCCACTTACTCTAACCACATAGAGTTGCAAAGCTGGTAAAAAAAGAAGTCAGGTTTACCAAAGGAACTAACTCAGTACCCACTTATCAAAGATGAAATGTCAGAAAAGGGGGAATTGAAGGGGGGAAGATTTCACATTTCTAAATGGCATTAGAAGTCAAAACTGTGTTTACAAACCCCATGTGCTCAGCCAAGATGTCAGCACTTCGTGATTGAAACAGTCTGACTTCTGTGACTGTCTCTCTACTCAGACTGGGGAGACACCAATGCCCACACACTTCAAAGAGCATCTTTCAGGGAAGCAAAGGAGGGCATCTATGTGTTCTGAGCATTTTTCTCCATCTCAGTGCACAGCTAACTGTTATCTTTGTGCCTAATTTGACATTTATAGAAACAGAAAAAGATAAGACAGCTAGCTTTGCCCAACTTTCTCCCAATACTGACCTTGTACCAACCTTCTCAGCAGGTTTGGGCACCACATACAGAGCACAGTATGGCAGAGACCACAGGTTCTTCTAGATACAGTTCCCAAAGATTCAGTGGCTAACTCAGTTCCTACAGTCATTCAACCTTCTGATACCTATGTCTCTAACTTATACAGGTGGGCATAATGACAGGGCACATCTCCTTAGAGTAACCAAATGATACAACACCAAACATGAAACCTGCTAAAGCCTTGTTTTCTTGAAAAGGGTTTGGGTGTAGTGTTGCAGGACATACATGCCACACTCAGGGGAATGTACATGTTCAGAAAAGGTGGCACTCAGGACACAACCAGGATCCAAGTATTCTGAACTCCAAGGTCATTAGCAACCTGATGTCCAAGTTGGCTTCAGCTATCAACTTGATACAGCTAAAGTCATCTCAGAGAATCTCAACTGAGGGACTGCCCAAATCAAAATGGCCTAAGGTCATGTCTTGATCAACAGTTGATGTGGAATGGTCAATATCACTATGGGCAGTACCAATTCTAGGCAAGTGTGCCAGAGCTATATAAGAGCCTAGCTGAACATGAGTTAGAGAGTCAGGAAACAAGACAGTTTGCAGCATTCCCCTATGGCTTCTGCACCAAGATCCTGCCTTGAGTTCTTGCCCTAACTTCTTTCAATGATAGCCTGGAAGTATAAGTTTTTTTTTAAAAAAAAATCCTTTCTTCTCCATTCATAAATGGTCTCAACATTAGAAAGGACTCAACCCAGTAAGTGTTCTGAGTCCCAAAAATGTCTGACATCATGCTACGTCTAGAGGTATCAATGATGAGTGTCTTAAGATGATGGCACTTTTCAGGAGGGGCACCTGTTCTGTTGAGAAAGTCCCTCAGGGGTCTTGGGGAAAGTGATGATTACACCATAATCTGAAGGAGTAAGCTGGAGAAAGAGGGTCCAATCAGAGATAGCATATTTGAAGACATAGAATACAATAAAAAGCACACAGAGATTAAGAAAGGAGTGGTGAGATGTTGATAAGACAGGTGGGTTCCAAGAAGCTGAGGCAAGAAGAAATGAGTAAGGCACAGTAAAATGAATTTAAAGGACTACAAGTACAGAAAAACAGAGCTAGCTGCCCTCAATCCTCAAAAGGTCAGCATGCTTACAGTGCAGGATAGGACTTAAGCAGCCACCAGTAAGGTGATAGCAGTAAGAATGAACAGACCAATGTAAGGATGTCAGGAGAGATGTTAAAAAATTATAAGTCTAGAGCAACAAATTCTACAGGAATAGAACTGAGCCAGTGAACTGGGTCAGAGCAGGTCTGAGGCAGTAAACTCCATAGAAGAAGACTAAGCCAGCAACCTAGGTCAGAGCAGGTCTGAGGCAGCAATCTCAAAAGAGCAGGACTGAGCTAGCAACCTGGGTGGAGCAGGCTTGGAACAGTGAACTCCTCGGAAACAGGAGCAGATCCAGACCAGGCTCATTTGTGGAAGCATAACTGGGCCAGCAAACTAAGGTAGAGCAGGCCTGAGGCGGCCAGCTCCAAGGGAATGGGACTGAGCCAGCTACCTAGGCTGGAGCGGGCCTGAGACAGCAAGCTCCATGGGAGCAGGAGCGAATCCAGACCAGGGGCATTTGCAGGGGCAGGACTGAGCCAGCAACCTGGGCCAGAACAGACCAGAGACAGCAAACTCCACAAAAGCAGGTACAGGGAAGCAACTGCTGAGCAAGTGGGCCAGAGCCAGACACAGCTGCAGGTCTGAGCATGAATCTGGGACCTTCAAGGGAGGAGATCTGAGCAAAGACCCCTGGGTCTGGGCATAAGTCTAGGACTTCTAAAGAACTAGGCCTGAGCCAGGACCTCTATAGGTCTGGGCATGAGTCTGGGAACTTCTAGGGGATAGGCAGGAACCAGAGATCTCTGCAGGCATGAGTTGGGGACCTCTGAGGGAGAATGCCTGAGCCAGGACCTCTGTGGATCTGGGTATAGGTCTGGGATGTCAAAGAGAGTAGGAAGGAACCAGAAACCTCTTCAGGTCCAGGCTTGAATCTGAGACCTCTGAGGGAGTAGGCCTGAGCCAGGTACTCTGCGGGTCTGGGAGCAGGAGATCCTGGTACACTCCAAGGGAGGAGATCAAAGCCAGAGACCTTTGCAGGACCAACTCCAAGGTAGGGACCTCTGCAGGAGCAGATCCAGACCAGGGATGTTTACAGAAACAGGTCTGAACAAACAACCTAGGCCAGAGCAGACCTGAGAGAGCAAACTCCAGGGGAGTGGAGAAAAACCCAGGAACGCTGAGCTACCTCCAGGACCACAGACTGACAAACGGGGTAACTAGAACCGTGGCTCTGACTGGACCATGAGGAACAAGCATTTGAGTCTTGGATTCACTGGCACCTAGAAAATTAATCATCAGAATCAGAGACAGACCCAACCATACCTATTTGAGGAAAAAATGAATAGAAAAGGTGAGATCACATGCAACACCACAAAGAGTACCATGACACCAGTAAAATCTAGAGACCCTACAACAGCAAGACTTGAACAACCAAATAGAGATGAAGCAGAAGAAAATGACCTAAAAAAATAACTTCAGAAAATGTTTGAAACTCTTAAAGGAAAAATGAAAAATTCCCTGAAAGAAATAAAGGAAAAGTCAAGCAAAAAATTGGAAGACATCAGCAAATCCCTTAAAGAAAACCAAGAAAAAGCAATCAAACATATGAAAGAAACTATTCAAGACTTGAAAATTGAAATAGTGACAATAAAGAAAACACAAGCCTTGAATTATAGAAACAGAAATCATGAGAAAATGATCATGAACCACAAACACAAGCATAAACAGCAGAATACAAGAGATGGAAGAGAGAATCTCAAACACTGAAGATACAATAGAGGAAATAGACTCATCAGTTAAATAAAATATTAAATCTAACAAAATCTTAACACAAAATATCCAGGAAATATGGGACACCATGAAATGACCAAACCTAAGAATAATAGGTATAGAAGAAGGAGAAGTTCAACTCAAAAGCACAGAAAATATATTTAATAAAACATAGAAGAAAACTTTCCCAACCTAAAGAAAGATATTCCTATGAAGATACAAGAAGCTTACTAAACACCAAACAGACTGGATCCTAAATAATGTCCCCTTGCCACAAAATCAAAACACTAAACAAACAGACTAAAAAAAGAATATTAAGAGCTGAAAAGGAAAAAGGCCAAGTAACATATAAAGGCAGACCTATCAGAATTACACCTGATTTTTTATAGGAGACAATGAAAGCCAGAAAGTCGTGGTCAAGCATTATGCAGACATTAAGAAACCATGGATGCCAGCTCAGACTATTATACTCAGCAAAACTTTCAATCACCATAGAAGAACAAAACAAGATATTCCATGACAAAACCAGATTTAAACAATACCTAGCCACAAACCCAGCCCTATACAAAATAATAGGAGGAAAACTCCAACCTAAGGAAGTTGGCTACATCAACAAAAACACAGACAATTGGTGGTCTCACAGCAGAAAATCCCAAAGAAGGGGGAAACACACAAATTAATATCACTACAACTAAAACTAAATTAGTATGAGATAGCAATCACTGGTCATTAATATCTCTTAACATAAATGGACTCAACTTGTGTAGTATTAGGAGCGGCAGGGCTGCGTCCCCAGCACCCCGGCTGCCGGCTAGCTTTACCCGAAATAACAACACACAAACTGTATTCTTTTAAACACTGCTTGACCCATTATATCTAGCCTCTTCTCGGCTAACTCTCGCACCTGGACTAGCCCATTTCTAATAATCTGTGTAGCACCCCAAAGTGCACTTACCGGGAAGATTCTAGCCTACGTTCATTCTGGTGGCTTGCTTCATCATGTGCATCTACATCAGAGAGCAGAGCTATTGCGTCTGCCAGGGAGA
>NW_004949116.1:4788613-4821732 GCF_000317375.1 Microtus ochrogaster
AAAGAGACAAAAAAGAACATTTCATATTAGTCACAGAAAAAAATCCATCATCTCAATACTGAACCTCAAATACAAGGGCACCCTCATAGGTCAAAGAAACACCTCTAAAGCTTAAATCATAATTAAACCCCACACAATAATAGTGGGAGACTTCAACACTCCACTCTCACTGTGACTGGACAGGCCAGTCAGACAAAAAATTAACAGAGAAATAAGCAGATGTTATGACTCAAATAGACTTAAGAGACATCCATAGAATATTCCAACCAAACATCAAAAATATACCTTCTTATCAACAACCTATGAAACCTTCTCAAAAACCGACTACATACTCGGCAACAAAACAAACTTCCTCAACAAATACAAAAAAAAAAAATTGGAATAACCCTATGTATCTTATCAGATCATCGTGGCTTAAAACTAGAATACAACAGCAATACTAATTCCTGAAAGCCTCAAAACACATGGAAATTAAACAATGCTCACCTGAATCATCAATGGGTCAGGGAAGAAACAAAGGGAAAATTAAAGACTTTCTAAAATTCAATGAAAATGACCATACAACACACCCAAATTTATGGGACACAATGAAAGCAGTGTTAAGAGGAACATTCATAGCACTACATGCCTACATAAAGAAGCTGTAAAAATCCCACACTAGTGAATTAACAAAACATTTGAAAACTTTAGAACAAAAAGAAGCAAGCTCACCCAAGAGAACTAGATGGCAGGAAACAATCAAATTGAGAACTGAAATCTACAAAATAGAAACAAAGAAAATAATACAAAGAATCAATGAGACAGAGTTGGTTCTTCAAGAAAATTAAAAAATAGACAAACCTTTATACAAACTAACCAAAAGGCAGAGAGAGAATACCAAAATTAACAAAATCAAAAATGAAAAAGGGGACATAATAACAGACATGGAGAAAATATAAAGAATCATCAAGTCATATTTCAAAAGCCTATATTCCAAAAAAATTGGAAAAGTTAAAGAAAATTGACAACTTTCTGAATAAATATCACTTACCAAAATTAAATCAAGACCAGATAACCAAATTAAACAGACCTATAACTGCTGAAGAAATAGAAACAGTCATCAAAAGTCTCCCAACCAAAATAAGCCACAAATAGCATAAAATATCTCGGAGGAACTCTAACCAAACAAATAGAAGACCTGTAAGACAAGAACTTTAAATCTGTAAAGAAAGAAATTGAAGACACAGAAAATGGGAAGATATCCATGCTCTTGGGTAGGTAGAATTAACATAGTAAAAATGGCAATCTTACAAAATTCAATCTACAGATTCAATACAGTGCCCAGGAAATTCTTCACAGACATTGAAAGAACAAAACTCAACTTCATGTGGAAAAGCAAAAAAACCCAGGATAGCCAAAACAATCCTGTACAATAAAGGAACTTCTATAGGTATCATGATCCCTGACTTCAAAATCTACAACAGAGCTACAGTACTGAAAACAGCCTGGTATTGGCATAAAAACAGACAGGTGGACAAATGAAACAGAATTGAAAGTCAGGATATTAATCTACACATCTACCTGTTTTTTGACAAAGAAGAAAAATACCAAATGTAAAAAGAAAGCATATTCAACAAATGGTGCTGACATAATTGGATATCCACATGTAGAAGAATGAAAATAGATCCATATCTATTGCCATGCACAAAACTCAATGGATCAAAGACCTCAACATAAAACCAACCACACTAAACCTCGTAGAAGAGAAAGTGGGACGTACAGTTGGACCCATTGGCACAGGAGACTACTTCCTAAATATAACACCCCAGTAGCACAGACACTGAGAGAAACAATTAATAAATGGGACCTCCTGAAACTGAGAAAGTTCTGTAAAGTGAAGGACACAGTCAACAAGACAAAACGACAGCCTACAGAATGGGAAAAGATCTTCACTCATCCCACATCAGACAGAGGTCTGATCTCCAAAATATACGAAGAACTCAAGAAATTGATCATCCAACGAACAAATAATCCAAAAAAGTGGGATACAGACCTAAACAGAAAACTCTCAACAGATGAATCTAAAATGGCTGAAAGACACTTAAAGAAATGCTCAACATCCTTAGCCATCAGAGAAATGCAAATCAAAACAACTCTGAGATTCCATCTTACACCTGTAAGAATGGCCAAGATCAAAAACACTGGTGACAATCAATGCTACAAAGGATGTGAGGTAAAGGGAACACTCCTCCATTGCTGGTGGGAGTGTAAACTGGTACAGCCACTTTGGAAATTAGTAAGATGATTTCTCAGAAAATTAGGAATCAGCCTACTTCAAGACCCAGCAATAACACTTTTGGGTATGTACCCAAAGGATCTTCAATCGTACCACAAGAACATGTGCTCAACTATATTCATAGCAGCATTATTTGACATAGCTAGAATTGGAAACTATCTAAATGCCCCCTGACTGAAGAATGGATAAAGAAGATGTGGCATACTTACGCATTGGAGTACTATACAGCAGAAAAAAATAATGACATCTTGAAATTTGCAGGCAAATGGATGGTTCTAGAAAACATCATATTGACTGAGGTAACTCAGACTCAGAAAGAAAAATATAATTTGTACTCACTCTTAGGTGGGTTTTAGACATAAATCAAATAATAAACAGCCTACAATTCACAATCCCAGAGAGCCTAGACACCAAAAAGGACCCAAAGAGAGATATACACAAATTTAATCTATAAGGGAAGTAAAAAAAAGACAAGATCTCCTGAGTAAATTGGGTGCGTGGGGATCATGGAGAGATATTCAGATACTTGAGTTGGGAACATCCACCTCTAATCTGGGTCATGCTTTCTGCTGAAAGATTATATAATGACATGGAAGAAGGAAGTTTTTGCTCTTTACCTAAATGCTCTTGCCCTGCCTGTAAGTCCATTCTTTCACTGGCATTAGAGCCTACTTCTTCAGGATTCCAGTGTACACTGAAGACAAGCTGAGATATCCAGCCTGATATCTGGATCAAGAAACTACTGGATCCTTGGACATTACATTCATAGCAAGATATTCTTGGATTAGTTGTAGTATAGACTGTAAAACTTTCTAATAAATCATATATATATGCATATATAAGCATATATATTTTATATACATATATAGGTTCATTCTATAATTTCTTTAACTATAGAAAACTAACACTGTTATAGAGCTATAGAATTATAATGAATTAAATATGAGCCCCTTCCCCATGGTGGGATCATCTTGATATTAAAAATCTTTCCCAAAGAAACTATTCTAGAAGTGCAAATGATTGGCTTCATGTTTTGGTGGTTTCCAATGTGCTAAGTTATAGACTCTTGTGTAATTTGAGCACAATGCCTTTATCACTAATCATGCACATTCTCTGAATTACAGTGATTAGTGCCAGGCAGGTACATAGAGAATTATCTAGGATGTAATGACCAGTATGACTGTGAGAATGAACTTAGTTCTTCAAATGAGGCCAACAACATTATTCTACAGTTGTCCCTCCTTACTGGGAACAAATGCAAGTACTTTTGCTCTGGGCATTTCTAAGTCCTCCCATTAGGGATGCTGTGCTTAATTGAGTTCTACAGTCTAGCAATACCTTTGCCAAGTGCCAAAAGAAAAACAGCAGATTGATTGGTTCCACAGTTTTTCTTAAATAATATATTGTTTTGGTGATGAGTAATTTATTAACAAAACTATTAATGCCTGAAATATTTTCATCAAGTTTGCAAAAATAGCATAAATATTTAAAATGCCATCTACACAGGCTTGCTGCCAGGAGAAAGCAAGTCCATTACACAGAACTTCATGGAATATTTATAAGACCCAATTTAACACAGATCCAGGCAGTCAGCCAAAGTGCAAAAGAGTTGTTTCTTTTTATAATTTAAACTTTAATGAAATCCAACAAACAAAAAAAGAAGAGAATTCAAATAATTTTAAGTCTCCAAAAGCACTCTTCTCGAAACCGTTCAGCATACCCAGAGATGCATTTCATTCAGTTATCCACTTCTTCTTATTCCCAAAGAATTCCCAAGATGCCTTCAAAATATGCTGACCCAAAATTGCCAGTCTTGATGGGTTTCAGTTTTATCAATTTATTAAAGTAAGCAGAACTTCAGGAAAGAGTCATAGCCTGAAAATAGGCTTAGAAATGAGGACAGGGAATACCAAATTATTAGACAAATTATGTATGCCAACAGTGGACAAAGGTATAATGGAACTAGGAAGGACTTTGCAGCCTGCCTTCCAGTCCTACCTTCTTGTGAAGACCACGACTGTGTATGCAATGGCTTGCCCCTGCACAGCCACTTACACTTTTACACTTATACTTAAGAGTATGGCAAAGTGGCTCATGCCTACTTTTATGTTGCAGTTCAGCATTTCATTGTGAAAGGCATTGTATAGATTATTTGAACTGAGATGAATTGTATGATCGAATGAATTGTATACATTGATTTCTTTTTAAGGTCTAGACTCTAAGCCAGTTAAAGGAGTCATTTACCTAATAAAAAACAAAAACTGTACTTGAATCTGATAAGGCTGCATATCAGGTCCCACCTCAAATGTCCACATTAGAAGTGGATCTACTTCAAATTAAGAAAAAAAAAAGTCCCTCACAGGTATGCTCTCCATATCCTCCATATTTGGATTTTAGTTAATCCCAAATGTAGTCAAATTGACAAGAATAGCCATCATAAATGGAAATGCCACACACATAGGTGTTCTCTCTCTCTCTCTCTCTCTCTCTCTCTCTCTCTCTCTCTCTCACACACACACACACACACACACACACACACACACTACAAATTAACAACTTTACTTTTCCTATTTTTTTTTTTTTTGGTTTTTTCGAGACAGGGTTTCTCTGTGGTTTTGGAGCCTGTCCTGGAACTAGCTCTGCAGACCAGGCTGGTCTCGAACTCACAGAGATCCTCCTGCCTCTGCCTCCCGAGTGCTGGGATTACAGGCGTGCGCCACCACCGCCCGGCATACTTTTCCTATTTTTGAGTTGAGGAAATTTAAGTGCATGTATAATTCGTCTACTGTCAAGGGACTAGTAAATATTAGAGCTCTTATTTTGATGCAGGCAGTACAGTTGTACGGTCCAGTTTATAAAGTATGATGCTTAAATATAATACTTAGTAAATTGCTTTGTTGCACCCACACAGACAAAAGAGATGGGACCCTGCTGACCATTATTATTTCACAGAGAAATTACAAATTTAGAATCAAAGAATAAATGTGTTTGTGAAAACTTATTGAGAAAAGGTGTTTGTGGCAACATAATAGAAATATTTAGCTGTATATCCACCTATGAGAAATTAAAATTTAGTGTATAAGCAAGCTTGTAAATTCTAAGAAAGGAGAGAAATTACATGGGCTATGTGTTTTAATAAACCTTTATTCATGTGTTAAACTCTTATCCCATGAATGGGTGCATTTGAAGATAAGTTCTTTAAAGAATAGTCAAAGTTAGACGTAAGAGTAATGCCCCATCTGTTAGAACTGGTGATCCTATGGGAAGAGATCCCAGGAAGGTCACTTATCCTGATATGCTATCGCTTTGATCTTGGATTTCAGCCCCAGAACTCTAAGAAAATTAGCTTATATCATTTAAATCACATAGTGCAAATTGTTTTGTGGCATTAGCCTGAGATGAGGGCTGAAATAAAATGATATGGAAAATGACACAGCCAACTCTCTCTCTTTCTCTCTCTCTCTCTCTCTCTCTCTCTCTCTCTCTCTCTCTCACACACACACACACACACACACACACAGCCCTACATGCATGCATCTTAGCACTTCAGTCTATGATGACTTTTCATGACAATGGGAGGAATCATCCCCCAACTAGTTTAGTTCAAAATTCACTTCACTATTCTTGGGTCTTTCTCATTTTCATGTAAATTTTATAATACTTATCAGTTTCTATAAAATATTGCTGGGAATATTTTTATTTGAATTACACTGAGCCTACTTTCACAATAATGTGTCTTTCAGTTCATGAATACAGTTGGTCTGGGCAGGTCCAGGGCCTTGAGATATGAAAGTCATTTTTCATTTATTTCCATGAGGTTCTGAAATTCTTAGTTCAGCGACCTCATCACTCACGTCTTTTACAATTGGGAATTACTGTGCTACTGGTAAATTATTAAATTATAATTCTAACAGTATAATGGTACTCAGTAGAAATATAATTATTAATAACTTTGCAGGTTTTTTATTCCAATAGGTTAATTCTTGTAGGTGTTTTTAAAATTCAATCTACTATCAGAACTATTTTTTGTTTGTATCTTGGACTGCTTTTAAAGGACCATACAGGTACTGTAATTATATTTCTACTGAGTACCATTATACAATACAATATTCTATTGCTGCATGGTTGTGGCATGTCAGTCCCTGATCTGCTCATCCTCTTTAAGTTCACACAATATACTGTGCCAACACCTACCTTCCTCCAAGGCTCTGCGCATGAAGCCTTCCTGATGTGTCTCCCCCATCTCAATGACAAAGGCTATCTTCTTCATGCACATGAACTAGGAATTCCTGAAAGCCAGGAAGTACTAAGTGAACAGCTATAGAACAGAATCAAATCAAGTTATCAGAGCTCAATAACAACCCAAAGGCTTATAATGTGCTCTAACTCAGTTTTCATGAAAATCTTTGCAATAGTAGGGTATATATAAGTAATAACACAGCTACAGGAGACCACAGGTCAAGATGACAATAAAGCAGACATTATACATCCATTTCTAGGGTTGGGGATCTTGGTCTGGTATGGTCCAGGGCCGTGAGATCAAATTTCTTCCTCCCTGTGAGCTCTTTCCTGGTGGACATTTAGAGTGATGGTTCCTTCTCAGTTTAACTTCTAACTGTACCTCACGGCTAGCAGCACCTTATAGGGATTGCTGGCCAGAGCAAAAAGCATAGTGTTATAGAATAATATTTGAAGATGTGTTACATTTGTTTATGCTGTGGAATATTTGTTTAATGATGCAAAGATATGTTGCATTCTTTTATGTTGCATTTGTTTAACTCTGTGAAGCTGTGTTACTTTGCCTGTCTAAAACACCTGATGGTCTAATAAAGAGATGAACGGCCAACAGTGAGAAAAGAGAAAAGATACACAGGGCTGACAGAGAGAATAACTAGAAGGAGAAAAAGAGGAATCAGAAAGCAAGAGAGATTAAGAAGCAAGAACAAGAGGAGAATACAAGGGGCCAGCCACCCAGCCAGACAGTAGCCACAGGAGTAAGAGTGAAAGTAAGATTACAGAAGCGAGAAAAGAAAAAAGCCCTGAGAAAAAAGGTAGACATGATAATTTGATAATTTAAGTTGAGAAACACTGGCTAGAAATAAGTCAAGCTAAGACTGGGCATTTATTTTTTAAAAAAAAAAAAAAAAAGTAAATCTCCACATGTGATTTATTTGGGAGCTGGGTGGTAGCCTCCCCCCACCTCAAAAAAAAAAAAGCGAAGAGCCAAAAGAGTGAAAAAAAAAACAACATAGATAGACTTCAAGTAAATTTATGACAAGTGCCAATGATGATTAAAAGGAACAGACTGAATCTGCCCAATAAAACCCTGGGCCTTCTGCTCTATACTTGATGTATGATTGTCTAAACAAGCCTATGAAATATGTGTACAATCCCCAAATTCAGGCTGTCAATCTTTGGACTGAGAAAACCCAGAATCCACAAACTAAGAATAAGACATATTTCCCACTTTTTAAGCTCTTGTCTTCTAGTGAAATAGGGAGAAGGCAGAGGTCGCTAGTTATATAGAACCTTTTAAAGATCAGGTGAACAGTAAATCTTAGGTGTAAGCCAGATAATCAATGTCCCACAAAGCTACCCCAGGGCAGTAGCTTCTATAGCTCACAAATTCAAAATAAAATGGATTTCACAGATAATGGAAGTGTTAGTTTTATAAAGGAGTTTTATTATAGGCAAGAGCTTAAGAAGGAAGCAAGCAGATCCTACATAGCATAAGCAAGTCAAAAAAAAGGGTTGTCTCAAAGGATCCCTATCTAGGACATAATATAAATTGACTGGGCTGAGGCATGGGGTGAACTAGTCAGCCCACCTACAAACTGCTCACATGCCTTTCCATCCAAGGATCTAGAAGAAACTTCAGTCACACCTCCTTCAAGACCAACAAGCATCAGGTTATACACTGTTTTCAGGCAGCTGTGCTAATAAGTTACTATGTGAACATTGAAGAAAGATTAAAAACAAAACAAAAACCCAAGAAACCAAATCATGAAAACCAGTGCCCTAAACATTTTTAGTATTTCTCTAACCAAGTCAGAACTAGAAATAGATCCAAGAACAGTTTTAGTTTCTGGCCAAACTGATTGTCAGTGAAGAATAGCATGAAGCTAAACTGTTCCTTTCTGAGTTTCTAACACTACAATGCCTGGGAAGTTTCTATCTCCTGTTCTTATCATTAGGAAACAAAGCAGACCCAAGTGAACTGAGCATCAGCAGAAAGCTAAGGCCACCTCACCAAGTCTGCAGACTACCCTTTCAACATGCTTTCCACCACCAGCTAGCAAGAGATCAGACAAAGATGCCCTGGTGGATTCTAGAACTCTAATGCGGAGGCATGCAAGCCTGGCACAGCCCTGTCTTAGTCAGTCAGTCCCTTTTTCCTCGAAGGACTAAGAAGTTCCCTGTGATTCTCAAAGCAGGATTTTTCACCTAAGGACTATCTAACTGGGACACTTTTCGTGTTGAATTCCTAAAGAAATGTTAGCATTGCATGTGAAAGAGGCATGTAGGACCTCTCATCATCAATTCTTTCAACATGTGTGTGAATCCCCAACTCTATAGAGATCACATTAGTGACTCACAGAAACCATACCCTTACAAAACTCTACTGAACCTTTTATTTCAACTCTCATTCCTCTGTATTTCTCTGGCATATGCCATTCAAAACCCAAAGTCTTAACAACCAGAGCTATTGAAATGATCATTTCCCTTGGATGTCCATGCTCTCTCTCCTTCTTTAGTATTCCCTAGGGCCTTGTACTTTCTTCCCAAGGCCAAATCATCCCCAGTAAATATCCCTTTCTCCTTCTTTTTTGAACAGTTAGTCACAGGAAAAAAAAGTACCCTGTTCTAGGAAGGCTTTACAGGGCTGCCCACCCCACAGCCCGGAACACAAAAGCTGAACAACTTCTCCCCATTGGCACTGATGACAGTGAGCTAAATCTTCCTCCAGTCTAGCCACCAAGATTCAGCCTGTACTTGGAATTGACCAGACCTTTGAAAAGTACACATTCCTGGGTAGTGGTATTTGTTCTTATGCTAATTTGATTGTTAAAACAAAACAAGAAAGGCAAGAAAGAAGTTACATGGCACAGGGAATCTGGAAGGCAAGTTTCAGTCAAATAAACTAGAGGAAGAATCTTATTCATTGTGACTAACTAACTACACAGACCCTTTGAGATTTACCCTGTGTCCATTAGGGATCTAGGTAGGCTTTACTCTCTTCTTGTTTGTGTCAATGACTTAGAAAAAAGTACTTTCTTTGCCCTCATCATCAGCCAGTTTAAAAAGGACATGCTTAATAACAGCTTAATCTATTTAGCACAAATACATTTTCATGTTCATTTCCAAAAAATAAAAGTAACATTCAATCTGAAAACACCACAGAGAAACTTCCAAAGCCATAAGTCCTCTTGCTCAATCTCTAAGCAGCTGTGTGTCTGTCTAGTTCACACAGGCACACAGGGTCAGCAGTCACTGTTAAACTTCTTCTATTTTGAAATGTTAGGAAAAGAAGCTGGCATTTTTAAGAGCTAGTTTCAATTTTTACTACTCTGTGATGCTCAGACAATAAAATAATAATAAACATTTGCCTTGAGCCAAAAAAACTCCTTTCAATACAATCAGCTGAAAGGAAATCAACTCAAAATGCTGAAAAAAATCAGCAATGTATTTAAATGAAGATGATATATGCCTATATATATGGGCATATATGTGTGCAAATATATATATATATTTAATAGACCAACAATAGCTTGTAATGTCATAGCCTGAGGCTTTTAAAGGTCAGTCATCCTGTGGTTACTACAAGACACAAAGTACAAGAATGGGTTGCACGGAAATTTAACAACAGATTGCAAGAGAAAACCACCAGAGTTATAATTCTCTGCTTGTTTATATTTTTAAAGGTAATATTTTAAATTGAATTTACCTATAAAATTTCCATAAAATAAAAATGCATGATCTCTGAAAGTCCTGGTCTTGGGCATCCATCTTCGGAGGCCCTGCTCCTGTGCCTGCCAAACCTTGACCCCTCCCCGGAGGAGTATCAAGGCGGCCAGCTAAAACCTTGACCACTCCCCCAGTCTATTTAAACTGTCCCCAGAAAGTCCCTTTGTGGTCTCTTCTCTTTCCTCCGGGCTTCCCAGTTCCCCTGGAGGCCACCCGAGAGTGCAGGAATCCCATTAAAACCTCGATATCCTTTAATTTGGCTTGTTGTGATTTGGTTTGATTGGGATTTTTGAGTTGGCAGAGAGCTCACGTTAGGAATATTCCTAACAATCTCATAAAATACAGTCTGTTTTTAATTGTAATAATAAAAATTACATTTCAGTAATGGTGCCTCTGAATTAATAGCTCCATAAAATAGAAGCTGCACAGCCAGTCTTTGCTACCTGGATGGCTATTACTACAGTTAGAAAGCAGGACTCTGAGATGCAGTCAGGCCTTGCTTGGAGCAACCTGCTGGAAGGGGCTTCCCAGGGCTAAGAAGTTGAACCCTGTACCATCAAAAAATGACATTAAACTAGGAAACTTATGAAAATCTCACATTGTGGTTAAGGTGGAGGGATAGGAACTGCAGGGACTCAGGAGGTGAAAGTAATTTTCAGTATAATGTACTGTTAACACTAAGGTGTGGACCTAGGAATTTATAAGTGTGATACCTGGTTGTTGTTGTTGTCCTTGTTTCCATTATTGCATCTTAAAGCCACCTATGAAGAGATTCAACTCTGTAGATACTTTGTGTTACTAAGAGAGGCTTCTGTAAATCTTCAAGAAGCCCAGCTTCTTCAATATGCTACCAACACAGAGCCATAGCAGCTGCATGTTCCCTCCTTACTTCACATCCATCAACCTCCTCCTGTACAAGGCTGTACTCTCCTCAACTACTGATCCTTTTCTTGTGACCCCTGATGTCTAAAGTCCAGCCCACACATGTGGGTGGAGATATCAACACCTCAGACAAAGCTAGGCTCTCTCTCATCTCCTATATCAGAATCCAATTGCCTCTCTCTCCATCTCTCTGCTCCTCATTCCCCATACTGATGCCCTAACCTTATGATCTCCACAAAATGGGGATCATCTGGGCTAGATAATTCTGCCTCTCTAACCCCTTGTGGTACATATGAGGACTGCTAGCTAGATGAGGAAGTCTTTTGTTTTAAGCCCTGAGTTGTCTGTCTACACACCATTCTGGCCACACTGACCCCTTTTGAAGAAGCTATATCTCCGGCAGCTCCTCAAAAACAGTGCAGGTTCTCAAGCTAGACTGTGTCTGACTTCCAAGACCTCCCTCTCTTGTCTACCCTTTCTCCCTTACTTTTCCTGACTTCAAAAGATCATACAGCTTCTTGTACTGCTCCACAGACTTGGGCCCCTGAGGTGTGGTTTGTCATCCTCTCCTTTCCTGAACAGCCACCCTTTATTATAAGCCTGTGATGACTCTAAAAGGCCACCACCCTTCCTAACTCCCTGAGTATTTGGTCTGTTTGAGCACTTTGTCTTTTGAGTACATAATTTAACTCATTGGTGATAACTACATTAACCCAAATATCTCTTTCCTGCTTAGTAGCCTGTGAATTCTTCCAAACATGTGCTCACCCTATTCTTCTCCCTGTGCTTGGCACATGACTAGCAATCAGACAGACAGTGAATGAATGATGATTCAGGAGCACTTTTCTATTGACTGTGTCAAGAAGATTACATTTTCCTATAAACTATACTGGTCTTCAGGAAGAAAAATACACAATAATTAGGAAAGCATAAATGGAACAAAAAATTAGCTTTGATCTAACAATTAGCTGTCCAAAGATATATTAATCAAACAATTCTATGTATTATAGCACTAAAAATTAAATAAGACACTTAGATCTGGGTGTAATAGCATATGTATGTCTGTAATTCTAGCACTTGGGAGGCAGAGGCAAAAAGTAATACTCCATCAACAAATAAGTAAATAAATCATCGGGAATAAATTTAACCAAGGAGAAAAAGACTTATCTATTGAAAAGTGAAAAGCATTGCTGCAAGAGAGCATTAAAAAAGGTTTGTGAGATGGCTCAGTGGGTAAAGGCATTTACTGCTAAGACTGGTGACCTGAGTTCAGTTCCCAGGTACAGTGGAAGGAAGGAGAGAACTGATTGATTCCTGCAAGTTGTCCTCTAACCTCAGCTCATATTCTGTGGCACTTGTATGTGCACATCACCCACACCCACCCACCCACCCCACACATGTACACATTCTGAATAAATTTTTAAAATATATTGTATGAGAAAAAGAATCTATTTTTCAACTTTAAAAGAAAAGACTTCCATTGGGTCACTGGTTTAGACCTCAAGGCTCAGGATGCTTAGAGATGGCAGCTGCACAAATCTAATATAATCTCTCAGTCTATAATCCTGATTTAATTTCATAAAAGTCTGGGAATGTAGTATTTCCTTCTCCTTCTCAAGTTACAAAACAATTCTAGATGGTGGATGGTGATACAGCTCAGAGGCCTATTCTCTAGCCAATGCTTTTGGTCTCCTCGCTTGTACTAAGACCAAGCATTATTACCAAAGAAAGCTGGTCATTTTTCTTGATTCCCCTATGATTTACAGCGGCCCTGTTCATTATTATAAATTCAAGGGATGGTTCTTTGGGAAACTAGATGTGTTCCCTATGTCTGCCCTTTCTATTCAGAGAAAGAAAGTTTCTCGTGAGATAAAGCATAGAGACAATAATGTTTTTATTTTCTTCTAGAGTTTTCATTGTACAAATGTTCTCTCTAAAATCCAGGCATGATAATACAAATCTGTAATCTCAGAACTCTGAAGTGGAGGCAGGAGCATTAGGAATTACAGGCCAGCCTAAGGACTACATAAGACCTTAAAAAGAGTTTTCTCTAGGTTCCAAGTTCTCACAAAGTCTAAATCTCAGAAATGATCACAAAGATTACTGTGATATGTCAGGCATCTCAAAGAAAAGTTTCTAAAACCAACAGTACCTCAGAAATCAATATAAAAACCACTACTATGAAATAACCAACAATCCTAAAGAATTTTTAAGGTATTTAGTCCTCACCATATCAAAGTCTGTGGATAAAAGTCAGCAAAACTGCAGATCTGATGTAGCCCATAGTCGAGCCAAATATCAGACTTGAGATGTTGCAAGCTATAAATCAATACAATCAATATAAATAAATGACCACAGTGAACACTATTCCAAAATAACAAGAGAGGGAGGGGTTGTCATACTTCAAGTAGAAGTTTGCCCATACAGAGGATGCTGGGGCAGAGTCTTAACAACAGTGGTTGACAAGTAAAGCAAATTCAGGCTACCACTAGTCAGTCACCCACAAAGAATGTGGTTTCCAATTGCATTAGCAGTCAGCTTGGTGGGATCCTTTGCTCTGCCTAGATGGAAAGGTAGGTGCACAGGGTGAAGCTCTTCAAGTGCTAGTCTTTGGTAGCCCTTGTATCTCTCAGGATTTGACAGCAATTCTATTACAGTTCTCAAGGTTTCCATTAAAGGAACCCTTGACTCTGCAAATGTTTAATTTATCTGTACGCCTAGTAAGTTAGGATTTTCTTAGTCCTGGGCAGCAGTTAGCATTGTAGCTTCAGGGCCTGGGATATCTGAGACCTTTGGCCTCTGAGAACTTTGGCCTCACAGCTTTCTGAAATCCTTCTAGTGACCAAAGTTTCAATTTCTCTTCCTTGGCTCTTAATAGCCTGCTATCCTTCTTCAGCCTCAGTTACTAACCCTTTTCTCTGCTTCCATAATTCCTCTTGCCCCTGCCCCAGCTGCTCCTTCAAACTATTCAGCTGCCTGTTATTGCCTTAGCTTCTTTCATAGATGCTGCTATTTGGGAGGCAGCCATAGGTGCTCCCCACCACTACTGCTGCTGCTACTTCTATTGACATTGTCCCCAAACACTATGGTTTCATTCCTTTTGCAGCTGTCAATGCAGCAAACATTCACTAATTTTGCAGCTCTTCTTGCCCATCACTCAACTCTGATTCTTCTTCAGCTTCAAACAGCTGGCTGTTTTGCTGCTTTTGCAGTTCGTCCTGCCTAGTGGTTAGATGTCATTACTGCTACTTCTCTACCGCCTCTGCCATCAATACTGCTCTGCTTTCTTTGATACTTCCTTCTTCCTATTACCAACTTAGCCTGCTCTACTAAAAGTAGGCAAAAAAAGACTACAAGAGAAGCCTTTTGTCCAGCCTAATGATATAACACTGGAGGAGCAGCACAGGAGACAATGTTCCAGCAACATCACAAACTGCCTGATTAAGTAGCCAGGAAGGTGTGTTTGCAAATAAAGGTCTATACTTGTACCAATCATGGCAATGTCTCTTTTGCAGGGGGCACAGCAGCCCCTCTGCCAAGCCACCAAGAAAGTGCTTCCCCTTTGGTCAGGATCACTAGTTCTCAACCTGTGGGTCAGTCAGGGACCAGCCTCGACAAAAATACCTCTTGCTAGGATAGAGGCGTGGGAATTTAGAAAATACTAATAAAGAATACGAAGACACAAAAGAAAATTGTAATGGTCTGTCCTGTCCCTTTAAGAGACAAGCCCCTCCTACCCCCTCCCCCTGCTGAGGCAAGCAATCTTCCTTCTACTTCCAGCCTGACTTCCTTCCTTTCCAGCTCTCTCCCTCTCTTCACTTCTCCCCTTCCCTCCTCCTCCTCTCTCTCTGTCTCTCTCTGCCTCTCTCTGCTCTTCTCCCCTTCCCCCCTTTCCCTTTACCTTCCATACCCACTAAATAAATACCCACTTTCTCAGCATGGTATGCCCATAGGTCTCTGTCTCTCATCCCATGACTGGACTGGACTGGCTACCTTCGTGGCCCACAGTAGTCTCATGCCATTTTTTTATCCACCACACAGTTCCCTGCCTGGGACTCGCTGCCCCTCGTGGCCCAAGGGCTTCTCAGGGAACAGTGCCATTTTATTTTTACCATAACAAAAATAATAAAACAGAGAAACATTTAGGCTAGTATCAGAAGGGAATTCTAGTGAGTAGTGAAATTCACCCACATTTAATTTCCAACAGCTTAAAATACCCAACCCCAAAACAAAGGAGTAAGACAAAAGACTGCATTAACATGATACAAAGAAATGAACATATGAACTTAAGGTTATGGGCTACATTCATAGTTAAACATTCTGTTGCTAGAACAAAACAAATCATGCTCACACACTAGACCAAAGCATTCTGTAGGCAAACTACTCCCTGGGTGGAATCCAAAGTTATCTCCTTAAGGGAGCTGGAACCTAGTTGGATCCTTGAACTTTTTTTTTTTTTTTTTTTTTTTGAGGTAGGAACAGATTTACTTCTCTATTCCTAGAGCACAAGGTCTGGATATAATCCACACCTGGTTGACAATAACCTTAAGAGAGCAGAACTCTCTGGTCTACACCTAAGTGGGACCTTTGTTTGAGGTAGAAACACAACAACCTTGAAGGAACTAGAGGTAAATTCCAACTCTCTGACCTTTGGTCAATGTGGAAATAGGCTCACATTTTTGGGCCTCTACATGGGTCACAACTCCTTTGGGGTCAAATGACCCTTTCACGGAGGTAGCCTAAAACCATCAGAAAACACATATATTTACATTGCAATTCACAACAGTAACAAAATTACAGTTAGAAGTAGCAATGAAATGTACAACATGAAGAAATGTATTAAAGGGTCACAGCATTAGTAAGGTTGAGAACCACTGCTTAGGTGAAAGGCCTTACGACAGTAAAAGTCCAGTACAAACTGAAACAGTCCTGGCTGGTACTCTGCCTTCAGGAGTCAACATAACTAACTACCATCACAGTTCAGTTTCCTCAAGACATCCATACAGTGTTCAAAATCAAAACAACCATATGAGTAATTCAGATTGACTGACAATTTTTTTGTTCAAAAGAGCTGAGGTATGCAGCTAGAAAGGATCCAAGAGCTTCCAAATAGATGGTAGAAGTGTTCAAACTCACCCCTATCATTCTTTTTTTTTTTTTTTACAGGAATAGAAACATCAGAAGGAATGCTTACATTAAGTACTTATCAGTAGGGTTACCGAAATTGCTCAGTGGGTAAAGGCACTTATTGCCAAATATGAGGACCTGAATTCTATCACTAGATAGAACTGGAGATAACCAATTACTGCTACTTGCCCTTCCACTGCTACTGCCTGCTTCCACAAGCACACTGTGATGCACACAAAGTAAATAAAAGATGTAAAGAAATCTTTAAAGAAATTATCATTAATACAAATGCTGAATCAACATATTTTAACAGTGCTTCAGCCTTATCTAATACCTGCCTAGTGCCCCAGAGAGCCTGTGAATTTAATTCAATTCAACAAAAATCCCTCAAGACTTGTATATACATTCAAATTGATCCCAAACCGATAATGGAAAGACAAAGGAACTAAGATTGTCAAACAATTGTGGGCTGTTTGACATGAAAGAGTTGAGGACAGAACTGACAGAATGAGTTGGAGGACACCCACAACATAGAGTGGATGCAAACAATTGCAACACCCACAACACAGAGTGGATGCAGCAAACAATTATCAGCTAGATACCAGCAGCAAAGAGGGTGGAAGAAACACCTGCCAGTGGAGCAGAACAGATTCAAATCCAGACCCTCACAAGCATGGCCACTGATCAAAGACATGGAGCAGTCCAAGGGAAAGGCTGGTTTCAACCAATCCTGCTAGAACAACTGGATGATCGCAGAAACTAACTTTGATCAAAACTAAAACCTGATGGAAAAATTAAGGAAAATGTACTATAAGTGCAAAATGTTACTCTGAAAAAAATTTAAAAGCCATAAGAAGAAATCCTGACACCAAAATCAATCCATGAAAACAAAAACTAATTAACTGGACTTCATCAAACTTATGTTACTCAACAAAAGACAGTTAAGAAAACAAAAATGAGCCAGGCAGTGGTGGCATACACCTTTAATCCCAGCACTCAAGAGGCAGAGGCACTTGTATCTCTGTGAGTTTGAGGCAGCCTGGTCTACAAAAGCTAGTTCCAGGATATGCTCCAAAGCTACAGAGAAACTCTGTCTTGAAAAAACCAAACCAAAACAAACAAAAACAAAAATTACCATAGACTGGAAGAAAATATCACAAATTCTCTTTATTGCAAAGGACTTGTTTCCAGAAAACATAACGAACTAAAATAACTTCTTTTTTTTTTTTTAAAAAAAAGGGGGAGGGTACAAGGATTGAACAAATATGTCACCAATTCACCAATGAGGGTATATGGCTGACAAAGAAGCCTCAGTACCATTCTACACCTTGGAAAGACAAACCTGGATGAGCCTGCACATTATACATGATAAGAAAGTGGAAGAAGAGAGTGAAAACTAACAGTACAGCATCCTAATGAGTGTATGGAAAACCTAGAACTCATCTATTATGCTCCAGGAAAGTGGCAGTATCTTATAGACTTGACAAACTTGAACACACTGCTCACAGAACCCAACAACTGGTATATTTATGCAACATAAATGTAAACACATGCTTACACAGAAATCAGTACAGGAATGTCCATAGTGAATTGCTTGTAAGTTTCTAAGAACTGGAAAGCACCAGTTGTCCATCAACCAGCAAAGGAATAAACAAAGTGGGATGCCATCCCTGATGGAATAAATCTTAGCAACAAAAAACTGGGCATGCATGTAGCAGCATGCAAGGATCTCTAATGCATTCTGCCAAGGGAGAAGAGCCAGATTTCAAAAGTTACATATTGTAAATCTTCCTGAATGTAATGCTGCGGAATATGCAAAGCTACAGGAAGTTCAAACAGGTGAGTAGCTCCCAGTTGCCCCAAAGGCGAGGAACCACGGCAAGGAACCCAAAGAGAGCATCTCTGTGGCACTGGTTATGTTCAAGTTTGAGTATGGTAGTGATCATGTGACTCCATTTGTCACAGAACTGGGAAATGTAAAAGGAATATGTATTTTTACCTCAATATATTTAACTTTAAAAATGCAGCTACATCAGTGCAAGTTAATAGGACCTCTCTGACTGTACAGCATGAGACACAAGGAATGGTAGTGAGTACATAAGCAAATTATGCCGCAGATACACTGTTCCCAGTAGTGCTGTAATACACAAGTTCAAGTTCCTGCTGCCTCTACAAATGCAGACAACTGCCAAAGCAGATCTGAGGCTCTCCATACAGGAGTCAGACTCACACACATAAAAAGGTTCCATCCCAGTCTCGTTAACATTTTCTTGATTTCGGAAATTATTTGTTTAGAACTAGAAAAAAGAAGTAGAAGAGCAGTGCTGAGAAACAATCTTGCAGAATAATCAACTCCACTCAATAAAAAGAATCTTGAAACCAAAATGTTCAGATTGAGATTATATACCTTTGTTTTTCATCCAGTTTTTATAGTGTTTAAACAAGGATTTTTTTTTTTTTAAGCCCTGACTTTTAAAAGGTCACATTGTGCAACATTTTTCTAAATCTTTGTCTGGTCCCACAACAAGGTAAGTTTCCTTAATGCTGTTACAAACCAGGTAAAAGGCATGCCGAGGTGAAAGTTAAATAAAAAGCTATCTCAAATAGCATTTTTAAAAGGCAAACATCAACCTTGTAAGTATTAAAAGCACGTTCTAAAATCCACTCTGATGACAGTTTAAGAAAGCCGCTTTTATGTGCTGGGAGCCTGGCTCTGCAAGGTCTTTTAAATGCCAGTGTTTACCTAAAAATGCAGGCGAGGACCAGAATCTGGCCTTGAAGAGGCGCCTTTTGACTGCACACAGTGAACCCAATCTTTAACCAATAAATTGTTCCACACCTTTGTCTCTGCCAAGAGAGGCAGAGGTCTGCTCTCACAAGAACACACAAGCCTCTTTAAAGTCAGGTAGCTTTTTACTCTGCACCTCTGTACTTGTTGGCTTAGAGTCTCTGAGTGACAATGCACATCACTGGTGTTCTGGGGGGGTTTGTGCTGTCATCTCTGCTACTGATTGTACTTTGACTTAGATCAAAGTCGAAAGCTTCTAGAAAGACACACAGACCACAATGTGACAAATAGCATGCCACGTTTGACACAGCAAACAATAAATTACTTTCATCAACCTGATTAAGAATCCCATGTTTTCAATGCTAATTCTGATGTCTGAAATGATAGAACTTTCTACATTTTCAAACAAGGAGTTTCAAATACGAAGGAAAAGACATAAATAGAGCTCACATACCACAAGCTCTGAAATTCCTACTGTTCAAAGAACTGCGGTTTCACCCAGCTATTGTACAAAGCTCATTGTAAGGCTTAAGTTGAATAGTACACATTCAAATCAAACATACTAACACACCACCATTTTTTTGCTTGGAAATAATTTGTGGTGTATCTCTTCCAGACCAGACTACAACACCAGCCTTGGTAATTAATGTTTAACAATGCTGCTACAGACAGCGCCTTTCCCTGTGTGCCTCAACCACAGGTGCTCTCCACAAGGAATAGCCTCAGACAGCTCTGGAATGGAAGTAACTTCACTTAGACTGTCACATTTTATCAAGAAAGCCATCATCAGAACGTACTCATCTCTTCCTGAATGCATTGTATATAATCTCACTCATACCTTACAACATTCTGCAAGATGGGAATTATTTCTTCATTTTCTAAGTGAAGAAATTGAAACATAAAGGTTAAACAGCTTCCCCAAGATGTCACACACCAAGTAAGTGATCCCCTCCCCATTTCTCTTCTTTCTTCTTTGTGGTACTAAAGCTGGAAAGTGGGGTCTTCCACATGCTAGACATGTTACCACTGAGCTACAGCACCATCCATTGTCTTTTTCTTTGTACAACTTAAACTCTATTACACTATGGCAGCACCTTATTCTAACATGCATTAGCATATATATTTATAACCATAGACCCAAAACAGGCAAATAACAAACTGGGGTACCAGAGTCATTGCCCCATCTTTTTTATTATGCTAATGAGTGACAAAGGAAAACAATATGTAAGAAGCCCTGTGCAAATGGCAAACATGGAAATGAAAAAGAATGGTTGTGAGCTGTGCAAAAGCGAAACGTGGTGGCCCGGCTTTGCATACTCACTTATGGTTTACAATGGGAGACACATTTTAAACGTTATGATTGAACTTTTCTCTATTAGAAATCTTAAACCCTCCTCCCCATTCAAATGATTTTAAAATCTATCATTATAATGTGTGTGGTGTATTGACAAGCATGTAGAGGTCTGAGGACACTTTTCAGGAGTCTGTTCTCCCCTCCCGTCTTTACATGGGTTCTGGGGATTGAACTCAGATGGTCAGCCTTGCGCAGCAAGCACTTTACCTGCTGATTCATCTTGCCAGCTCTGAGCATTTTTTATATCTGAGCCAATAAAGGGAGACTATAGTCCAATATGGCAGAACACATTTCATCCTTCTAACTTCATATATTCAGTTCCCAGGACTCATCCTGATAGCCCTGGAGTCTACACGGCTGTAGTCCACACTCCTGGGACACAGACCCCTGGGTCTATACATTCGGAGTCTTCATACCATTCTTCGGGTACTTATGGTCTATAGGCCCTTGGCCTATAGACGTGGGGCCCATACATGTGTAGTCCTCACACAGTTCTCACTCTTAGGGATATCCCCAACTGCTCTTTGTAAACACAAACATCCCCTCCTCCTTCCTGTTCAACCATTTCCTCTGAAGTCTTACAGCTCAGCTTCTTCACCTACAAGCCTTGTTACTATTTCCAGATGCTTCTCCACTCCCTTAGTTTTCCATATCCTGATCTTTGCTGATTCCTAAGGCCATTATTACTCCAAATCTTATTATTCTAAAGTCTGGCCTCCAAATCTAGACAGGATTTCAGGTAAGAAAGCATTTCTGGACAATTGCAGAAAGACACTGCCAAAACTGAGGTACTGGACCCATCTGCACTTAAATACAGATGTTGTCCTTAAACCCACAGCTACTTTACTTGAGGATAAACATCATTTCTTCATGACTGATTTCAAAGATAATAAAGGGATAGTGACGACTACTGTAACAAGATTTAGTAAGTAAGGGAAGATAATTGGCCTATCAGCAAGATCAGTTATTGTTGCTTAGAAATTTTCCAGGCCAAAAGAAAGTAATTTTTCTCTGTGGAAAGTCCTTAAGGATTCAAAGTAGCAGTGCAAACAACTATTGTATAAATTCAGGTGCTATTCACGACTTTAAATTTTTCACAAAAAGTATCTACTTCCAAGTTCTTCATTTCAGGTATGTAAACTACAGAATGGTACAGTTAAGTGGTCTCATTTTTAATACTGAGCTATGAATTCATAAATACTGAACTCATGGACTGACATCTTATTTGAAAGGTAAATAATGATAGGTTTTAAATGGGATGACGGTTGAATCATCTTCAATTAATATGTCTCCTCTTTATGTACTTATCTGCGACAAAGGAAATCACATGACCGAACTAGAAAAGGGAGAAGGCCTCTAAAGAGGCTCATATTTCTCCTGCCTATGCACAGGCACAGTACCAAACAACTCTGTTCTGAGCCCGGCCATGGATCCACTTTGACTAGTAATATGTATCTTCAGAATGGAAGAGCTGAAAGGCTCCAGCATCCTGCACACCATGTGGAGCCCTCTTAACTCCATGAAGAACTGGCCTGAGCCAGCACAAAAGCCTTATGGAGTGTGGCTAGACTGTCTTGTCATCCCAGACACGGCAAGTTTAGGTAACCCAACAGCCCACTAGTGCTAGCTGAATATTACCTTTTTTACTTCTTTTTTTTTTTTTTGGAAAATTACCTTTCATCCCAGATGAGACCAATATAACCTCCTATTTAGGCTGACTATAATCGCCAACCTATAGAATGACTCATCAGACAAGTAAGGCTTGCTGCTTGACGTCCTTGGCAGGCAGTAAAGAGGTGGTGACACAACCTTATTGTAGCAATGGAAATTGATGCAGTGCACAGAAGCACTGTGAAACTCATATACAAATAGACAACAGTCAGGTCCTATATCATGAAAGGATACTGGCTCACAAAAAAATAGCAACTAGCCCAAAAAAAATCAGCCATAGCTTAGGATCTATGGGGCCAGATGGCCAGATGCTGTGTAGCGGTTTCCTCCATGATAAGCCTTCATGTTGAAGGGAAGTTTTCTAAGACACAGGATGTTCTAACAGGAGGTCAAGCACTCCATGCTAAAGCAAAGTTGGCTAAGCTAAAGAGGTAAAGAACTCAAAAGCTTCATCAAGTCCCTGAACCTGAGCAGGTATACTAGGTCCTTTCTTCCCAAGCATACAGAAGCAATAAGAACTACAGAGAGGAGACTCTAAGAACAGTCAAGTCATGTTACACAAGCAGGGACCAGGCAAGTTACCTAGAACCCTCGGATAAGCTAAGTTGTCTAAAAGAGGCTCAGACCACCTGAGCTTCCCAAAACAGTCTTCAAACTGTTGAACTGCCTACAGAAAGTGCAGTGAGCTTATACATAAACTGCCAACCATGCTAGGATTGGTTTTGGTGATGCAGCTGTCTGATTCATTGCTGCTCGTGTAAGTAACTCCTCCCACACATTCCTGTAAGAATCCCAATAAAACTCATCAGTTTACAAATTGAACTTTAAAAATCCTTTCTTTGGTGTGTTGTCAGTTCCCTATTTGAGGTAAAAAAAAAAAAAATGTGTGTTCATGTCTTGATGTGGGATTCCCTTCTGTATGCTATGAAAATGTTTTATTACCATTGGTTAATAAATAAGCTGTTTTGGCAAGAAAAAAAGCCAGGAAGGCAAGAAAACGCATTTTCTAAAGCAAGAAGGCAGCAACAGACAAAATCATGGCAGAGTCTGAAGTTAACAAAAAGGGGATTTAAACTGTGATTAATGAGATAATGGTTACTATGGTTAGAATGTTGTCTGTTCTCCAACCATTACGTTAAAGGTTTGGTCTTCATGTGGCAGTGATGACACAGTGAGACCTTAGGCCACTGGAGCGTCCTCTTCAGAAGAGTAAGATTATGGTCAAAGTCAAAGGACCCAAAGTTCTTTTGTTACAAAAAGCCTAAGACAGGCTCTGACTCACTAAGGCTTCTGGTCAAGCCACAAAGCCTCTTCCTCCCACAGAAACTCCTACCATCGCATAGCATCAAGTATGAAGCTCTCTCCAGAGTGAAGCTGATGTTCCTACCATGCCTATGAAACTCAAACATCAAGCTCAATAATCCTTTTTTTTTCTTTATAAAGTAGCCTGTCATGCTGTGGTGAAACAAGTAAGCCACCTGCAAGGGCAGATGGAAAATAGGAGCACAGAGAAGGAAACAAGACAGCATCAAAAGGAAATACAAGCTGAAAACAACATAACAGAGATGAAAATTGCCTTGGATAGCCCATCAGAAGAATGAGAACACCCAACCAGAATCTGTAGGTCAAACATTTATCAACAGGGCACTTCCCACTAAAGAGCTAGTCCATGAAGACACACCACATCACCAGTAACTAGGAAGATAAAAAACCATAACACCATCTCTTAACTAACAGGATTCTTTTAAGCAGAAGTCAGACATGGTACCTCATATCTGAATTCCACCACATAGGAGACTGAAGCAGGAAAATCATGAGTTCAAGACAAGCCTAGTGTAATAATGAAATCCTGTCTTAACATCAATACAAAAGTAGAAAACAACAAGTGTTAGGAGCGCTGTGGAAGCATTTAAATCTAAGACCATATTTGTCGGAACAGAATAGGGAGCATGTGCTGGGAAAAGCAGTCTGGTGGTCACATACACTACCCAGTAATTGCACATACACAAGAGTAATAAGAACAGACTTGCAGGGGGCTGGAGAGATGGCTCAGAGGTTAAGAGCATTGCCTGCTCTTCCAAAGGTCCTGAGTTCAATTCCCGGCAACCACATGGTGGCTCACAACCATCTGTAATGGGGTCTGGTGCCCCCTTCTAGCCTGCAGGCATATGCACAGACAGAATATTGTATACATAATAAATAAATAAATATTAAAAAAAAAAGAACAGACTTGCAGTCGGGAGGCAGTGGCTCAAGCCTTTAATCCCAGCACTTGGGAGACACAGACAGGTGGATCTCTGTGAGTTCGAGGTCAGCCTGATCTACAAGAGCTAGTTCCAGGATAGGCTCAAAGCTACATAGAAACTATGTCTTAAAAAGGAAAAAAATAAAAAAGAACAGACATACAAACATGAGTCTGTATATCTGTATGTGATCATATAATCAATTGTGATACAAATGTATAGCACTGGAACATGCTATGACATCAAGGGACCTCAAAAATGTCACATAAAAGAAGCAACATCAAAGGTTATGTATTATGTAAGTCTAAGCCTATGGATACAGAATACAAATTGGCAGCTGCGAGGGGCTGGGATAGGGCAGATACCATTGCATGCATGTGGGATTTATCTCCACCATGCAGTACAAGAATGCCTTAGAACTAGAGAAAGGTAGATAAACACCACCGTGACTTGTCAAATGCCACTGAGCTATTCACTGTACAGTGATCAGTGCTGTTCTATGTGGACTTTACCTCAAAGAATCTCTTTTAAAAATCACTGTATGGTGATCAGTGCTGTTCTATGTGGACTTTACCTCAAAGTTGAGCATGATGGTGCATACCTGAATTCCTTACAGTCAGGAAGGAGACAAGAGGACTGATGTCCATACAAGGCCAGCCTAGGCTACATAACAAGTTACAGGCGAAATACACAGTGAGACCCTGTCTAGAAACAAGCAGTATTTTTTAACAAATGAAAAGTTCAGGAAGCTGCCACCAGAAGACTTGACTTTCAAGAACTGTCCAGAGAAGCCCTGCAAAGAAAAATAAAATAATTGAGGACAGAAACTCTGAGCTAGTCTGTTTTGCATTGTCCAGGCTGATGCACTGGCCCAGTGAAAGGAGTGAGGAGAGAGTAGCACGGTGTTGGGATTCAGTGGGGCTGTGAGACTGAAGGAGTGGGAACCCTTTTTGTAGGGACCATCACTGACCAGGATATAGTTATTGGACTCCAAAATTTTTTTTAAAGTATTTTGAACTAAATGAAAATGAAACCACTAGTCTTCAAAATTTGTGGGATGCAGCAAAAGCAATGTCTAAATAAAAGCATAAATCAGATATATGTTGTATATGTAGTCTCAGATACTCATGCCATTGAGGCAGGAGAATGGGTTAACTTAACTAAGTCTTAGGTTCTAGGCAGCATAAGAGACTCCTCCTATGGGAGATAGAGAAGAAAAACCTATAGCAAAGTAATAATGACAAGGTTAATATTTCAATCAAAAGACAAAATAAAAATCTTTATGACTAACTGAAAAATGGGCACCAAATTTTAGATAGCAAAACATCATGAGATTTTAATCATTTGGATAAGGTTGGGAATTTTTTAAAAAGGATTTATTTCTAGAACTTTATAAAGTTGAAGAGAAATGCCTCAAAACAGGATGATTGTAGGTACTGTCCAAAGCAGTTCACATACAATATCATATTTTAACTTCATCACAGCCCTAAGGTGGTAACAGAACCCCTATTTTCATTGAAATTCTTCCTGCTCCAAGTAACAAAAAAACAGACCCACAAGAGACGAAGCAGGTAAGAGAAAAGACCAAAAACTGGGGTAGCTCCAGGGCTCAAACTACATCACCCATGTTGGACTGTGTCCAAATCCCAGTTCTGCCATTTCCTGTGTAATCCTCCTTCTAAGGTTCACCTGGTGGCCCCACACCTTCAGGCTCTTACCCCATGATGCTAATGGATGCAGCTGCAGTTTCGTGTCTTTTCTTGTTCCTACAGTCAGTAGGAAGAATTAAAGGAATTTTCCAATTGCCCCCCCCCCCATCCACTTGAGTTCCTGTGACTGGCCCAGCTTGGCCAGGCTACGGTCCCCCATGATGTCACCATTATCATGGAACTACAGTTTCTAACTAGTTTAGATAGGCCGCGTGTTCACTCAGAGAATAATGTCCAGGACTACAGTTGGGGATAACTGATGGATGTCCAAGGACACGATTCAGCAAGGCCTCTTTTGTAAATAAGAAATTCGTAGTTTAGGAAAATAAAGCAACTTGCCTAAAACAGGTATTAAACTCAGGTCTAGCAAAAGCTTTATCCACTCAGGCTTCAATAAAGACTAGTCTTACGACTGCAAAAGGTGACCACTGCTTTTCTACATCCATCATTCACTATAGCATAGGTAAAATTAGACTTTTTCCTCAAAAACTCCTAAACTATGTGAAAATTCATAACTTAAAAACTTATTGTGAGCCGGGCGATGGTGGGGCACGCCTTTAATCCCAGCACTCAGGAGACAGAGGCAGGCGGATCTCTGGGAGTTCGAGACCAGCCTGGTCTACAGAGCTAGTTCCAGGACAGGCTCCAAAGCCACAGAGAAACCCTGTCTCGAAAAACCAAAAAAAAAACAAAAACAAACAAACAAACAAAAAAACCTAATTGTGTATTTGACTTTTAAAACTACTTCATCTGCTTTTACAAGGTTCAAACAGTAAGAGCCAGTTCAGAAAGTTCACTGCCAAGAAAAAGTTGTAACTTTTAAGAGGAGCTTAAAGTTCTATTGTTCCAGAGTTATATCATGTATACCAGATTTAAATAGACTTTTGGGACGTTAGTGACAGACCATTTTCATGCTCAGTAACTTCTGCGGAAGTTACTATCTTTGTAAGAAACCTTGAATTGTGTTTTCTTTGCATTTTTAGGTGAACTGTATTCCAACTAATGGACAACAATACTGTCATTCGAGGCAGGAGAAAATCAATACAGACTTCTGCTTGGACCAAGAAGCAAGAGACTCTTTTAAAAGACCCCAGGGGTTCAGGCTTGGTTCAATGGACAACGTGGGAGATGTCACTGAGAGTTGAGGGGTTAGGTACCCCAGGAGGCCAGTAGCCACAGAGCCAGCTCTCTCCACCTTCCCTTTGGCCTTCAGAGGAGCCTTGAGAGCCCAGGGCTAGAAAGGAGTCACTAGAGGAGGGGGCGAACGTGAAAAGGCCCCGGCAATACACAACAGGCCGGGATCGTCAGCTCAGTTACCGGGAGTAAAGGCTGGACAATGCAGCCATCGTGAGAGGGACACACGGAGACCGGGAGGGCGGAAACGCATGCGAAGCGGTCGAGAGACGGCCAACAAATCTCCCGACGCAGGGGGCGACAACAAACCCACTGCGAAAAGCCACACGGGTCTCTGCACCCTCCGGACGGTACGCCGAGTGGGAAGGACGCGACAAAAACACCAGACAGCCTGGGAAGAGTGGGAGTGACGGCGCGCGCCTCACGATAACGTAACTGGGCTCTCGCTGACGACATGGGGGCGTGTCCGTGACGCAAACGCCGACGCATCAAACCGCTTGCGGCCAGTGAGGCGAAGAGGGCGTCTGATCCCGCCTACTGGTCAGTCAGACTTGGCAAAACCCGGGAGCGTGCGCGTAGTGTGCCGGGCGCCGGCGAGCATGCGCACTCCGAAGTGCTGGTTGCCGTGACAACAAGGAAAGTTACGGGACGGTGCGACCCGGAGGCGGGGAGGCCGGTGTGCGTTTGTTCGGCGTCTCTGTCTGGGGCTTGGAGAAGCGCGGGTGCTGAGGGAGGCGGCGAGGCCCGGACGCTGGATAGTATTGGGGCGGGAGGGGAGGCACGGATGTCGAAGGCGATCCGAGTCGCTGTGGGCGGCCCGTGGGTCCTGCCTGCCTTGCGCGTGGCGTGCGGTTTGATCAGTGAACTCAGGGGCTACATCTAACGGCATCACTCGGCTCTGCAGGAGTATTTAAAAGTAGTGTGCAGTGTCGCGTGTGCATTTTTATTGTTGTGTGTATCAGTTGCCTTGTGTTAACTTAAAGCAATTGGTAACTAAATGCCCTGACGCCCCGTGCTGTGCTTTCCTACCTGGCACTCGGAACATGTGCAAGCTGTGATTTACAAACAGGCTGTTTTGTGTTGTAGCTGTTAGTGCCTGGCAGAGGTTAAGTTTACCGCTTTCCTGTTTCCAGATTAGCGGGTCACCTCTCCTCCGTTTATATTTTCTCATACAGTTGAACTAAATCTGGCACGTTTCGAGTATTTTTGAAAATTATACAACTTGCTGATACTATGGGACTTGATGAGGCAGTTTTTTAACCCTTTTATTTTGATATTAATCACAACGGTATAATAAAAACTAAGTGAAACTGTAGACCAAATTAGCTACCTATGGTTAACGATAGTATGAATCTTGTTGAAAATTAAATAATTTTCAGTTAGATGCATACTTGGTCTCTGCTGATTATAAGCATTTTGAACTAGAAAAATGGTGGTGTTGACCTTTCAGCATTTTATATGCCTTTCTCCAGCCTAGGCCGTGGCAAGGAACATTGAATACAAATTTCTTCCATAGATCCCCATGCCAGAACTGAAAAGAAACAAGGAGGAGGGCACAGTGAAAATGATCTAGGCTGCTGAAGGATCTGAGCAGCCGTTAGTTCTTTTCTTAGTCTTAAAGCAGGTGTCTCACACGTTAGTTCCTACGAAGCTCACTTTCCTGTACTCTTAAATTGTTCTGCTGGGGTTAGAAGAGAGAGCGTTTGTGCATGCGTGGGAGACAGCTGCTCTGCCAGCACCTTCTGAGAGTTATTCCCTCGATGCTGTTTCTACTGTAGAATAATATACACTCCTGCCTTCCTAAAAATAACACCATGAAATAAATAAATTTATTAAATAAAAAATATTGTGTTGAAATTCTCAAGGTATTAATAAAAATTGGCAAAAAGAAAATAATGTAACACCATGGTCCCAAAACTAAAAGGGGCAATACCAAATATTTCCCCCAGCTTTTGAGGGGATGGGAGCAACAGTAACCATTTGCAGAGTATCTTATGCAGAACAGTCCTCTGTAAACCCTTAGGATGTTTTCTTCTTTTGTATAATAATCCTGCGATGTCAGTGATTTTGTGTTTTTATAGATGCAAAAACTGAGCCAGAGATGTTTAGATAGCTTACCCCAAAAAGCAGAAAGCAGGTTGGGACTCAGTGAGTCCATCCTCATCTTCTGTCCAGCTATGTGTTGGGCAGGTTGAAGATAAACAGCAGGCCCCTTATACCTGCCTCTTGTTTCTTTTCTCCCTGAAAAAACGAACATGCATGCGGGTTTCCTGAACACCTTTGTTGTTGCTCGTGTTATCCAACATGCTCATTTCTTTCTTCAAGACTTGGCTTGTGTTGTCTTTAAGGGTTGTTCACTTAGTGTCTGATTTTAGTCTGAGACTTCACTCTAAACCCCCGTTTTTGCTGCTAGATGTTCTTTGTGTTCACATTCTTTCCAGCACTGTGGGGAGCTACTGGAGGACAGGGATGGACTGGGCTATGACTGTAAGCTGGAAAGTGTTGCTCTGTTCTGCCCTGCAGCTGCCATTCCTGTTATCACCTCCATAACCCTAGGAGATCTGAATGTTTACCAACACACTCACTTTCTCTTCACAGCAGAAGAATGGAAGGAACTGTAATGTGATGCTAGACTTTGTTGAAGCCACGCCACGGTGTTTCCTTATTGAGCATGTTAAAAAATAAGGTATTTCATCCTCCTCAAAACCGACCCATAGTTTCACTCTTGGGCATAAAAATAGTTTATAAACCTTGTGTCCACGAGGAGCTGTGAGCAGGAGTGGGAGGTGTGGGTAACAGTAAGTGCTGTGTGCAGGCCTCTCCTGGCTCGAGAACCTGGTCCTGCAGCAAATGCTTTAAGTTTTCACCAAAGAGCTTATGCTTAAAAGCATAGTGTTTGCCTGGAGTCTAATTCAGTTATAGCAAAACAGCAGGTGTTTATTTAGGCACACACAGGTTTATAATTGGCTCCAGAAATTAAATGAAAAGGTTTCCTTGGTTTCTAACACTGCTGTTGGGTCTGGGTTTGCTGACTTGGGAACAATGGCTATGGCATTCCTTCCCATTGATTTGCTAATATGCCACCAGTGGAGCGCAAAGCTTCAATTTCCTTCTAAAAGATGTTTGTTACACACTGTTTCAGTAAATAAGACAACCCCTACCTCCTACTTTTTAGGATCACTCATCTAAAAAAGGTAACTTAGCAGTCACTGCAGTTGCCTTACAGGACCACATTTTACATGATCTTCAACTTGGACATCTATCGGTAGCAGACCCTTGTAAGACAAATGTGCAAAAGAATGAGAACAAGACAAAATCTCTCAAAAGAGACACAACGGCCATAATAGATACTGGGCTTAGAAAATCTACAGAGGGCCCCAAAGTGGAAGATCCAGAAAGGGAGTATGTTCTAGATCCCGCACCGCCAGCACTAACTTTAGGTAAGCTAATCTGATCATTTGTTGGCTTGATGTTAACTAACCCAGTGTAACCTCCTTAAGCTGGATGGTACCCTATTTACAGGGCTGAAGCAATGGTGTGTTTGGAGTAAAAATACAACCTTAACATTTTCATTTTATTGGCAGATACTGACAGCCAAGTGTGTTGTTAATAAGGCTTTGAATGCCAACTTTTTGTCTGCCAAGGTTTTTTTCCAGTTCTGAGATTAAGTGTTGGTAGAACTGTCTCATAAACAAGGTGGCCACCAGCAATACTATAAGTTGCAGCAACAGGGTAAGTGACTTGCTTTTGTGAGTGAATTTCTGGCTGCGTACATTGTGCCTGGCTTTATCATGTGCCCTGTGGCACTTCACATAATGCCAGAATTGGTCTGTGCTTCTGTATTTTAAGCCCTTCTGCCTTCCTTTGCATATTTTTGTTGGCTTTGGAAATCTCCTTGTATAGCTCAGGCTGGCCTTCAATTCTCAATCCTTCTGCTTCAACCTCCTGAGTGTTTGGTTTATAGGTGCGTGTCTAGATCTTTGTGTTTTGTGAATGTAGTTTCCATCTGGCATCTTCTAAATGAGCCTGGGTCCATTAAATTGAAGATGAACTTCAGGTGGTGTCCTTCCTCCTTAAGCAGCTTTCTCACCTCTGGTGAGGCAGCAGTGTCTCCACTGGTGCACAGCCCCAGCAGTAATGCTCATACTCTCAGCCCATTTCTACTTGAATCTGTACAGTAATCCCTCATTGAACTAAATGCCTTGATGTTCCTCAGGGGACCCCCTTCCCAAAATTTTTACAGGCTCAGTGCTTTCTGGTGACACTGACATCAGTTTAAATACCACCCACAAATTTAGTGCCTTTCCATCTTAATTGGATCCCTGTCATACACTAGGGCCATAACTTTTTTTTTTTTTTTTTTGAGAGAGAGAGAGAGAGAGAAGGTCTCACTATGTAGTTGAAGCTGTCTTAAATGCAACCTTCCTGCCTCTGCTCCTACTGTAGCCCTATATGACTATTACAGAAGTAAAGTTGTTAAACTGTCATGAATCTATTTTTTCTTATAGTTTGGCAGATAGAAGATTTGGTCTTACCTTGGCAGTTTCAGCATGTAATTCTCTTCTGTGAAATCAAGAACTTTCCTGCTTTTTTTGAAAGAAGCTCTTTACTTCCTCTCTTGGCACATCTGAATAGTCAACATCTCTGCTTTGTTGCTTTGGAGCCTCAACCACCCCTAAAGCTGTAATACTGCCACATTCTGTCTAACCACGAAGACAACTACAGAGGGACAAGGGGTACAAAATACACAGCCTGATACTAGACAGAAATGGAGCACAGGACCATAAGATTTCATTGTGCTGCTTAGATTGGCAACAAAATGAAAACTTATGAATTATTTCTGGAATTTCCCATTGAATATTTTCAAATAGTAGTTGACTGTGAATCACTGAGCCCTCCAGAAAGTACAACCACAGATAAGGGAGCATGACTTCAGTGGATAATTAGCTTAGCATTAATTTCCTGGTTCCCATCTCTATAGTAGCATGTTAAGGCCACAGAATTCTTTATACCATTCTTACAATCTTGTGTAAGTTTGAAATCATTTTAACTGGGAAGCTAGAAATGAAAGATTTCTAAATGATTAGGCATGGCAAATAGGTTTGGTTAGGGCTGTTGTGCTGTAGACAGGAGGTGGTAGGGATGCCTGCATAGCACAGAAGGAAAACCCCTCATCAGGCAGTCAGGTACGCCTCTTGTTCCTTTAGCTGCTGAGGTGAGGAGCAGAAAGTTTCCACGTATGGCAGAAGAGCCATCCAAGGGTGGCAGGCACCTTGAGAGAAAGCTTACTCTCAGCTTTGCTGCTTTGGGCTATATTACAGATACAGGTTTGTGCAGTCCAGAGTCTGGCCCTTGATGGTAGGCATCACATCACCTACAGTAAGTCATATGCCCATCAGTGTAAGAATAAATCAAGACTGAGTTCATTGCTCAGGATGGCAGGTACTAAAGCAAGACAGGAGAGGCCCTGAGCCTAATGGCTCGGGGTTCAACTCAGATTTGGGGGGTTTTGTTTGTTTGTTTGTTTGTTATTCTCCTGATGGTTTTAGTGTTGGTATATTTTTACTAGAATTAAGTCTAGTGAAATAAGTTAATCTCAGCTATATTATTAGGTGAGTTTGGAATATAGATGCTCTTGACAGAATTTTTGTCTGGTGTGTGTGTGTGTGTGTGTGTTTACACAGGTATAGGCATGTGCGTGTAGAGCCCAGAGGCTGGTATCAGTATCTTCCTCATTTACCTTATTTTTTGAGACAGGGTTTCTCACTAAACTAGAGCTCACCAGTTCACCTAGACTGGCTGGCCAGCAAGCTCTAAGGATCTCCTGTCTCTGCCTTGCCGGCACTAAGCACACACTATTGTGCAATTTTTTTACATAGACACTGGTGATAGAACCCATTCCCCTGCTTTGGTCATGCATTTTATGATTATTTCCTTTTCTTTTTTTTTTTTAATATTCTTTTTTTAAATA
>NW_004949116.1:4821962-4822802 GCF_000317375.1 Microtus ochrogaster
ATATAAATTTAATTAGAAATGTCTCTTTGGAGAAAAAGACATTTTGGATTTATACCTACGGTTGGTTCTAGTTTCATTTTGGCTTTTATTTTCTTGGAATTTCTGCTGTTGACCTTGTTAATTCCTTTTTGTTTCTTTTACTTTGCTGCATTTCCTTTTCCTATCTTAGGTAAAACATTTGTGTGCAGAGTTTGTTTCCTGGCAACTGCATGCAGACATACACATCTTTGTGAACTGCTATTTACTTCCCATGTTGACACTAATGCTCTCATAGCTACTTAGCTCTTACTTAGTACTATGTCTCTCCATTGTCTTTTTGTTTTCTATATGCCCACAATTATTAAGGCTCATGGGATGAGTGTCTCTTCTGTGACTTTTCCTGGGAAGGCATAGAAGTCTATTTTCTAGAAAATATACTCCCTGTGAGAGTACTTTTATGTTTTAGCCTTTCAGAGTATATTCATACTTCTACCATGAATTTTTCTAAGACCAAGAGTGCTTTTCCGATGGCCCTCTGTGCTAGGTCTATTTTTTTAAATGTACCTTTACTATTATTTAGCAGTTTGCAGATAGTGATTTATATTTACAGTCCTACCAGCCCTATGCTCAGGAAGGTTGTGAGTTCCCCATGGGATATAAGCTCATGTGATGGGTTCTTATAAATTTCTTACTTAAGAAATGTATTCTTGCCGGGCAGTGGTGGCGCACGCCTTTAATCCCCGCACTCGGGAGGTAGAGGCAGGCAGATCTCTGGGAGTTCGAGGCCAGCCTGGTCTACAAGAGCTAGTTCCGGAACAGGCACCAAAGCTACAGAGAAACCCTGTCTCGAAAAACCAAAAA
>NW_004949116.1:4822902-4852648 GCF_000317375.1 Microtus ochrogaster
AAAAAAAAAAAAAAAAATGTATTCTTAGGTAGCACATGATTGATGTGCTTTGTAAAGGTGAGGGCAGCAAGGCTAAGTGGAAGGAGGCAGGGCTAGAAGCTGACAGTTAAATTAGACGAAAATGGAAAATAATAATAATAATGTGTTCTTCAACTTCTATACAACTAAATGTCAATCCTGCTTGCTTGAATATCCCTAGCATTCAGAATGATGACAAAGTCTGTATAAAACATAAATCATTATTGAGAATGTCAGGTTTATCACTGTACTCATACCTCCATAGAAAAGCACCTTGATATGCATTGTGGAAGGTTGCTATAATGCCTCCCTAGAGTATCCGCATATAGTTGCCTATTAAAAATTACATGTGACTATGCTAAAATTACATGTGTCTCTGCTAAAATACGTGAGTTTTTGTTGTGTCTTATCTTTCCTGTAGCCCAGAAACTAGGCCTCTTGCCACCTCCCCCATTGCCACTGTCGTCAGATGAATGGGAGAGAGTGAAGCAGAGATCCCTCCTACAGGGGGACTCCATGCAACCATGCCCGATATGTAAAGAAGAATTTGAGCTCCATCCTCAGGTACATAACAGAGCTTTAGATCAGCCAGGCTCTGCATCCCCAGTATTAGTCACTGAGCCACACAGTTCCATGCTCCCTTGTAACTTTCAAATACTTAACATTTTCTCTACTACCCTTAAAATGTATGTGTATGGCTAAACAGCATCACCACTTGACAGTGTCCACTTACTCGTGTGACACCAAGTACAAAGTATGCCATTTGCATGAAAGGATGCTTTGAATATCTTCAAAGAATTTATGGGAGAATCCTGGTATAAAATGGAATCATTGTCCACACAGCTCTTAATATAAGCTGGCTGGTCATCCCGGTGCATAGAAAGCTCATGACCCTGTCACGCAGACCCACTGCTGTGCCTGACTAAACTGCCAGCTCCAAGGAGCCAAGGTCACTCATGCTTCAGAATTTGGGGAGAAATATGGTTTTGCCCAAGGCTTTTACATAGTGTGTAGCCTTAGCTTCTACATGGTAGGCACTGAGACAGCAGCTGAGAAAAGCCAGCACATAGCCAAGCTTAGGTCCCAGCCGAGGACCCCAAGCTTCATGGGCTTGTCCTGACCTCTCAGACTTAGAAATGCTTCACTGTCAGCCATTTTTGCTGTTCAGTAATGTGAATTAAGATGCTTAAAGTATACTTTCCTTCCAGCTCTCCAAGAGGACCTAATCTTACATAGGAGTTGGATATTGGGAAGATTTCAGTCAGCCATTGAACCACAGAACTGTCATGTGTAGTGAAGTTTGTAATCTAGTGTCAGAGTGCAAGATCATTAAAGCTGCAGAAAATCATCCAGCATCAGCAACCTCATTTATTGTCTGTACATGTTTAGCCTGTTTGTATGAAGGATGAAAAACTTAAATATTTCAGGTGTTATGTAAGCATTTCTCTAAACTTTGTCATTTTATTTATATTTATAGTATTTGGCTAAAATACTAACAGTATTGTGTTAATCTTGCACTTAGTATTCCCGTATTGGATTTTTTTTCTTAGTTAAAAACAGTTTTTCTGGATTAGAGAAATGGCTCAGTGGTTGAGTATTTACTGGCTATTCTTCCAGAAGACCCAGGTTTGATTCCCAATACCCCCATGGTGGCTCACAACTCTAGTTCCAGGAGATCCTATGCCCTCTTCTGACTTCCATGGCACCAGGCATACAGATAAGACATACATGCAGGCAAAACACATACACACACACGAATAAAAATAGAAATAATTTTCTCAATTACTTTCATGATACTTTGTTGGTTTTTTGTGGTTTTTTTTATTATTTGTTTGTCTTTGTTTTGGGAGGGTTGTTTTTTTCTAGTTGGTTTGGGTTTTTTGGTTTTATTGAGACAGAGTTTCTCTGTGAAATAGTCCTGGCTATCCTTGAACTCGTTCTGTAGACCAGGCTGGTGCTGAACTCACAGAGATCCTCCTGCCTCTGCCTCCCAAGTACTGGGATTAAAGGCGTGCGCCACCATCACCCAGCTCAAGTAATTTCTTATCTGTGCAGTAAATGACACCATCTAACAGTGAGAACAGAACTCAGGTGATTCACTACAGACCAACCCAGAAATATGACAACATGTCAGTGAAGTGCAGGCCTCACTTGTGTAACTATCACCATGAACTGTTTGCCTATAATGAATATATGCGTATCTCAAAAAGTGTAATATTCTAATATTATTTATTAGAATTATGTAAGACTTACATTGTTTAGAGCAGAATGTTATCTGTTGATAAAAGACTTTGAAAGTTATATTTTAAAAAACTGAGTCCACAGATGATTTTAATACAATACTTAATTAAAGTTTACAGTTGGCAGGGTCCAGAAAAAGGTTTTAGGGGTTAGAGACATGGCTCACAAGTTAAGAGCACTGGCTGCCCATCCAGAGTACTGGAGTTCAATTCTTAGCACCCACATGGTGCTTACATCCACCTCTAACTCCAATTCCAGAGGATCCAATGCCCTCTTCGGGTCTTTATGAGTACCCTATGCATGTGGTACACAGACATTAATGCAAACAAAACACCCATGTTGAGGAGTGTAATTTAGCTGAACAAAACCCTGGAAAGATGTTTGCTTATTGTGTCTCTGCTCCTTCTCCTACCAAGTCCTTCATGCCCACCCTATCTACCTAGCAGTGTCTACCTTGGTACTCCTTTTACTGGATTAATATCAAGCATGATGTGTTTTATGGTATTGGGTCATTGGCTTTGTTTCGATGATATGCTTATACTATATTAAACTTAAAAATGTAAGTGTGAAAGTGCTCAGCTGTCTGAATGATACCTTCAAGCATCCGGATGCCCTTCGAGAGGATGTATTACTAACCCAGGACTCTGCTCTCTCCGGGTGGACAGGTGCTGCTTTCCTGCTCACACGTATTCCACAAGGTAAGGAACCCCACCCTCGGCCTGGCCTCCTTCCCTCACGCATTGAAAGAGCTATTTGTTGATCCATGAGCACCATTTGTAGTCAGAAACATGGCTTTAGGGTAGACTGCAGCTCATCCTGTGGTGAAAATCGTGGATTCTGTGACAGACCCACAGATGTTTGTGTAGCAGATTGTTAGTGCCGCACATCAAAGCTGCTGATAGCTTGCTTCCTGCTGGCTGTTTGCACGGCAGTCTGACACATAGCATTTTACCTTTACGCCACTTGACTTTCAGGGGTTTTTGAAGTCTCTGCATGCATGTTCTTGTGGAAAGTCATTTTTGAAACAGGTTTCCTGGGGAAGTGCTAACATCTGATGAAGCTACTTCATAATCTAAATGAGACTGAGTTTCACTTGAGAAAACACTAATTACATGAGAAGTAAAAATGTTGTTTATAAGTAATGACTTGTAAGGTTAAAGTGAAATCCTTTTCTTCAGGCATGCCTTCAGGCTTTTGAAAAGTTCACAAATAAAAAAACCTGTCCCCTCTGTAGAAAGAACCAATATCAAACCAGAGTGATACATGATGGGGCCCGCCTGTTCAGAGTAAAGTGTGCCACCAGGTAAGAGTGTCCTCCATGCCCTGCAGAGGGGAGACAAATGTTTGTAGTTCAGGCTGATTACTTACCCAGAAGGTCACTAGGCAGCCCAGGCTGGGAGGAGTACTTGTTAAAATAAGGCCATTAGGGGCTGCAGAGAGGGCTCAGTGGTCAAAACCACTCACTGCTCTAGAAGACCCAAGTTCAATTTCCAGCACCCACATGGTGTGACTCACAACTGTCTGTAATTCTAGTTGTCGTGAATTGGATGTTCTCTCTGACCTCTATGGGCACTGGGCACATAAGTGGTATAGATATTCATGTAAACAAAACATTCATATGCATAATAAAATAAAAGAATTTTTAATTTAAAAATGAGGCTATTAGGCAGTCATCATTTCTACATCTCTGTGTTTTAGAGTCCAAGCCTACTGGAGAGGGTATATCGTTAGGAAGTGGTACAGAAACCTAAGGAAAATAGTCCCTCCTACGGATGCCAAGTTAAGAAGAAAGTTCTTTGAAGAAAAGGTGGGTGTGTACCACTACCTGCTCACACACACATGGTCTGTATGGGTAAATATTCAGGACTGGTAAAGTCAACAGGCAGTGAGACTGCAGCTCACTTTTAGAGCTTTTTTGCTCAACTTAGTGACCTCCAACCTCATTGCATGAAAAATGGTATTCAAATCAGCTTTGGTTTGACCATTGTGTGCTGTTTGATGGTACCATTTTCTGATAAAATAAGGTAAAATTGAGCTTTTACAACTCTAAGTGTCCCCAGTTATGCTAATAACATCAGTGAAAATGGAGACCTCACTACTATCTCCCAGTAGCTGGCTGAACTTCGTAGGATCACCACATTACAGAAACAGACAACTCCTGCCTGTGCTTGCTTATGCTCGCTTTGCATTTTTTATGTTACTTGGCAGGGTGTAGGGTGTCTTAGTTAGGGCTTCTGTTGCTGTGAAGAGACACCATGACCATACAACTCTTATAAAGGAAAACATTTAATGGGGTGACTTACAGTTCAAAGGTCCATTATCATCATGATGGGACAAGGCGGCTTACAGACAGACATGGTACTGCAGAGGTAACTGAGAGTTCTCTGTCTTGTACAGGCAAAGGAAGTGGTCTGAGACACTGGGCATGGCTTGAACATATATGAACCCTCAAAGCCCACCCCTACGGTGACACACTTCCTCCAAGCCATACCTCCTAATAGTGCTACTCCCTTTAGGGGCCATTTTCTTTCAAACCACTACATGGGAGGTGCATGTTTAACATGTCTCCATTTGAACAAAAAGGATTGGCAAGTATTAGAAGTAACCAGTCATGAAGAGAGAACCTTTCTCATGCCTGCTCCAAGATGGCAGATCTAGCCACCATGGGTGGGTCCCTTTTCCTCACCTGGTATGTTCACTGCAGGCCTAAAAATCAATTATAAAGAAACATAGTAGGCACAGAAAATATTATATTTGTTGCAAACATTGATATCTTTCCAAGTTAATTTTCATGTACATTGTTTTAGGTTTGGTAACAGTTAGTGTTAGTTTATGGTAACACTGTGGTATCCCAGCATGCCAACCTCAGACCACTGGGATAAACTCCTCAGCCAGACATGATGATCCATATCTATAGTCCCAACACTTGGGAAACTGAGGTAGAAAGACTGCTTGAATCTGGAGTTTGAGGCTAGCCTAAGCACCATAGCAAGACCCCATCTCAAAGAAGAAAAAGATCATGCTGGAGAAATGACTCAGTGGTTGAGAGCACTGACCGCTCTTCCAGAGGACTTGAGTTCAATTCCCAGCAACCACCCACATGACAGCTCACAGCTATCTGTAACTCCAGTTTCAGGGGATATGATGCCCTCATACAGACATACCTTCAGGCAAAACACCAATGTACATAAAATAAAAAATAAAAATATTTTTTAAAGAAAAAATGAAAGGAGAGCCAAGACGTTAGCTCAGAAACAAAAAAAAAAAAAAAAGAAGAAGAAGAAAAGGATCCCGTCTCATAGTCACACTGTGCTGTCCATCATTCCCTATGTAGGTACCATTGACATGTTTAGCTTAGCTGTGTGTTCTTTCATTTAGGATGATGAATATAACAGATAGCCTTTAATGAAAAACATGATTCCTAATAAAAACAATAAACAATAAAGAAAGTAAAACATGGTTCTTTATTTTCTAACTATTTTCCTAGTTATTGCCACCTTTAGGCACAAGACTGAGTGATCACAATCACATAACTCCTGGTCCCATCAGACCTTGCCTAGAGGAAGAACTGAGAGTGTCTGTGACCTTGTGTATGGCTTTGCCCTTACCTGGGTAAGCCAGCCCATTTCAACTGTGCTAGAATTACATTTATTAAAGCAAAATAATTTTTTTCTAGTACCTTTCCTAGGCACTGAAGGGACTGGTATCAACACAGACACCCAAAGACCAAGTTGTCAGCACAAGAGGAGATTTATTTGCCCCAGAGGGACAAAGTGGAAGAAACAAGAGAAAGACAAGAGATAGAGGACATGGGAGAAGGAGAAGGAGGGAGGGAAGAAAGGGTATTTATCCTGGAAGGACAATGAGACAGGCATGGCGCATAAGCAAATGGCAGTTTATGAATGTAAAAGGGAAAGCTCACTGTGTTGGATGAGTTTTTTTTATTTTTATTGGGCATGTTAATTAGGTGAACCAAAGGGGACTTTTGATTGCTGGATTTCAAAATTTGATAGGTGTACCCTCATAGTCAGCCTCAGGAAGAGCAAGTGGACAAATAAGGGAGCAGACTTGGTTGCTAGGTTTAGGGGTGTCATCTAATGGGTTCTAGCAAGGCAGAAGGAATGGGGGAGAAGGGCAAGGCCTTCCAGAGGCATGTCTGCCCTGCTTGGACTGACTAGAGCCCCTTCAGGCACTAAGTCTTTGTTCCAAGCAACACAGTCATTAGAATATGTAAACTAGAACATTTGGCATGTTGTGATTGTCACTGTTCCTCATGTTTAGTTAAGAACACTTGAGTTTCCTTGAAGAGTAGGTTGGCATCAGATGTGATGTGGATGCTAAGCTAAGGGCTTTGCATACTGCATTGTGAAGTGGTGGCTGGAAGATACCAGAGGGACTGGTTGGTCCGGCTGGAAAAAGCTCCTGCCTTTGGCTATAAGGAGACCCAAAGACAAAGGCTACAGGGGCTGCCTACCAAGTTGGATTTGACCAAGAAGAAAACAAAATATCTCAAAAAACCTTGACCTCTCCTAACTGAATAAGGAACACAGAATGTCTGGGGTAGGGATGAATTTCTAAAGAGAATTCCTCATTCCTATCTACTGTTGGGTGAAAAGATTCCTGTTTTCCTCTTCCCCATAAAGAAGGCAGCACGCAAGCCTTCCTTCTAGGTCTCATCTCTGTCCCTGCTCATTAGTCAGGATGCTACCCCGAATCAAACCAGGATAGGCACTTTGTTTTCTGGACACCTGTCTTTAGAGCTGTTTCATCTTCCATCCAGACTTATGCCTTCTGTAATTGTTCTCATCTTTTTGCGTTCTCCTGGGTATTATCTCCTGGGTATTATACTCAGTGGACTGATGGTCAGTGTTGTTCTCTGAGACATTCTTAGTAATTATAATTTTTTTGTTTTTTCTTAAGACAGTCTCATGTTGACTAGGCTGGTCCTAAGTTCGTAAGTTGAAGCATAAGCTGTGACAACAGGCAAAAATACCACTGAGCCAGAAGCTCTTTATAATTTCTCTGTGCAATAATATATGGCTTACAAGTCAGTGTCATTGTTCGCTTTTGCAAAATTTTAAGACAGACTTGAAAACTATTTACCATCAGTATGTGGATAGTTTGTTCATGTTTACATGTAATGACTTTGGAAAGTCTAGGCTATACATTGCTGTCACATAAAGCAGTCATGACAATCAGTTGATGGTCCTCACTACACTAATTTATCTATGAGAGTGTGACACGGCAGATTAACTCACATGGTCTGAGAACATGTGAAGACCCAATGCTGGTGGTTGTTTTCAGAGCCCCGTGAAGTTATGGAGGTTCATGAGGCTGTATTCTTAAGTCAAGGGAGGCCCAGTAGTGTCTGAGGCCCAGCCCTGATTGCTCTGTTCCATGTCTTTTTTTTTTTGGTTTTTTGAGACAGGGTTTCTCTGTGGCTTTGGAGCCTGTCCTGGAACTAGCTCTGTAGACCAGGCTGGTCTCGAACTCACAGAGATCCGCCTGCCTCTGCCTCCCAAGTGCTGGGATTAAAGGCGTGCGCCACCATCGCCCGGCTTCTGTTCCATGTCTTAAAATGCTTTCCAGACACTGAAAACATTTGTTGTATCTTTACTTGCTGCAAATGAACCCCACTGTCATTTTTCTTGGAGCTTTTTAGAATCTCCAAATAATTCCTCCCATGAAAGTGAAAGAAAACACTTTCAGTTTCTCTTAATAATGACAAAGAAAACTAGGACTAGCCATCACATGAAGGCAGATCTCTCCGCTCACAACCATCTTCTATCCTGCAGGGAAGAGCTGAGAACCCTTGCACAAAGGCTCCTCTTGGCTTTATGAGTCTATTACAGCACCAATACCACTTCACTGAAAAGGACAACACTGTGGTCTGAGGCTCCTGATAACAGCCAAAAACTAACTATTTGATGTCCATGGGGGGGGGGGGAGCAAATTAAAAGTAAAAGGATGAAAGTCATTATACTAAGGAAGTAGAAGCTGGGAGCAAGCAGGAATAGTTATGCTGATAGCTGAGAGCTGAGAAGGCAGGTTTGAAGGGTTGGAGAGATGGGTTAGCTGATAACATGTTGCACAAGCAAGAAGACCTGATGCTCAACACCCAGGTAAAAGTAGCATAGACAAAGTACAGAAGGACCTTGGGAGCTCAGTGGCCGGCCAGCCTAGTTAAGTGAGAGACTCTGTTATAAAAGTTAAGGTGAAGAGCAATTGAGAAAGATACCAGACATCACCTTCTGGCATACACTAGCACCTGCATGTACATACCCACCTGAACACATACATACATAAGAGAAAAAAAAAAAGCAGACTTCAGTCAGAAATTTGAAGCAATAAATAAGGTGATTACAATTTTATAAACTCCATCAAGAATGTGCAGTGATGGGAGTATATAAGCACTGGACATTGGTATACCCTGCTTTGTAAATCATACACTCCTGGATATTAAGGGTCATATAGGCCCAGAAATAATAATATGGGAAATAATTACTCCCACTCTCACCAGTAGAAAGATAACATAGACCCAAAGCTCAACAGAGAAAACTGCTGTAGCTCAAATTGACATGTAGGAATTGTTATATCCAACAGCTATGAAACACAGATTCTTCTCAGGTGCCTATGGGATTTTTCTCCAAAATAGATCACATTTTAGTCCATAAAGCAAGAGTCGCTAAGTACAAAAAATAAAAAATGATGCATCAGATCACAGTGGCATTAATAGACCAAATGCCAAATTAAAAGAAACCCATAACAAGAACCTTAGAACCTACACATGTATGGGGAGCAAGCAAATATGCTCCTAATGATTGTGAAGACACTGGGGAGGAAATTGTAAAGCTAGAAAAGAATGAGAAGCAAAGCAGCTTATTAGAATCTTGGCAGTGTAGGGGAGTTCATAGAAATGAGGTATGCTTAGGTTAAAAATCCAATAATTCTGTAAATTAACAAAGATGGACCTCAAGATTTCCAGGTAGAACAAATATAACCCAAGATGATACAATCAGGGCAGAACTTGATGAGACAGAGAGTGGAAGAGCCCAAGAATCAGTGAAACGAAGAGTTGGTTCATTAAAAAGATATATAAGATCAAGGACCCTTAGCCAAAGTAACCTAGTTGTAAAAGGCCCAAAATAATAAAATTAGAGGGGAAAGGGGGACATTACAACACACCAAAAAAATCCTGGAGGATCACTAGGGAATATTTTGAAAATATTCCCAAACATTGAAAGACTAAAATAAATGGTTAAATTCCTGGATACATCTGACCTATCAAAATCAAATCAAGAGGATACAAACAACCTACACACAAGACTGAAGCAACAATGACATTGAAGCAACAAAGAAAAGCCCAGAACCAAACAGATTACTGCTGAATTCTACCCAACCTTTAAAAAATAGAAGCTATGACCCTCAAACTACCTGTCAAGTAAAAAAGAAACGAATGTTACTAAATCCTTTCTTGAAGCCAATATTACTCTATTTTTAATTTTTTTAAATTTTATTTATTTTACATCCTGACCACAGTTTCCCCTCCTTCATCTTCTCTCATTCCTGCCCCCTAATCCACTCCTCCTGTGTCTATTCAGCAAGGGGCAGGGCCTCATGGGTATCAACAAAACATGGCATATCAAGTTGCTATAACACTAAGCACCTCCCCTTGTATTAAAGCTGGTCAAGGCCACCCAGTATGAGGAATGGGTTCCCAAAAGCCAGCCAGAGTATTAGGGACAGTCCTGCTCCCATTGTTAGGAGTACCACAAGTAGACCAAACTACACAATTGTCATATATATGTAGAGGGCCTGGGTATGCAGACTCCCTGGTTGTTAGTTCAGACTCTTGAGTTTCTATGAGCCAGCTGTTTCTGTGGGTTTTCTTGTGATGTTCTTGACCCCCTCTGACTCCTACAATCCTTCCTCCCTCTCTTCAGCAGGATTCCTTGGGCTCCGACTAATGTTCTTGCGGGTCTTTGTATCTGTTTCCATCAGTTACTGGATAAAGAGTCTCTGATGACAATTGGGGTAGTGACCAATGTGATCACAGGAAATGGCCAGTTCAGGCTACCTCTCCACTATTGCTAGGAGTCTTAGCTGGGGTATCCTTGTAGAGTCATGGGAATTACTTTGCATCAGGTTTCTACCTGACCCCAAAATGGCCCCACTTCCAGTCTCTTCTAGTATTCTTCCCCCTCCATCCAGCCCACAACCCAGTCCCTCAAGTTCCCATCCCTCTTGGGCCCTCCTTGTTCCCTGGCCTCTCTGGGTCTGCGGACTGTAGCCTGGGTATCCTTTACTTTACAGCTGATATCTACTTATGAGTGAGTACACACCATGTTTGTGTTTCTGGGTCTGGGACCGCAGGATGCTTTTTTAAAAATACAACAAAAAAATTAATAAAAATACTAGGCAAGCTGAAATCCATGACACACCACAAAGAACATGCACCATTGTGTTACTTATGTTTCTGTGCTTGTTATGGTTACTATTGCTGTGCTCAAGTCAGGACCAAAGCAACTTGAGGAGGAAAGGGTTTATTTAATATCATCACTGTTAATGATCAAAGGAACTCAAGGCAGGAGCTGATGCAGAACCCATGGACGAGTGCTGCTTACTGGTTTGCTTTCCATGACTTGCTCAGCCTACTTTCTTATAGAACCACCAGCCCAGCAGTGGCACCACCCACAATAGGCTGGGCCCTCCCACATCAATCACTAATTAAGAAAATGCCCTACAGGGTTGCCTACAGTCTGATCTTAGGGAACCATTTTCTCAATTGAGGCTCCCTCTTCCCCAATGACTAACTTGTATCAAGATGGCATAAAACTAGCCAGCACAGCTTCTCATTACTATGATAACATACCAATGGAAACAAAAGTTGGAGAGGTTTATTTTGACTCAGAGTGCCAGGAGGGGGAGTCCATCACAATAAGAAAGAACTGGAGACATGCACCCATAATGACAGGAGCTTATTCACATCTTGGTGGATCAGAAAGCAGAGTACAGGCCCAAAAGCCTTCAAGGACTGACCTAGCAACCCACTTCTACTAGCTAGAACACAGTTCCAAATGCCCCACATCCTCAGTAACTCCAGCTGGAGGCCAAGTGTTCAAATAAATGAGCCTATAGGCAGTGCATCACAGTCAAGCCATGACAACCATGATGAAGTTGGTTTCATTCTTGTGATGTAAGGGTGGGTTCAACATCTGTAAAATAACAAAGGCAATATAGCATGTAAGTTCAGAAACAAATCAATTATGTGATCCCCTCATAGATGTAGAAGAAGCCTTTGACAGTTCAACATCCCTTCCTGATAAAGGTCCAAAGAAACTCAGGAAAGAACAAACATACCTTAACATAATAAAGTGTATATATAAAAAAGTTAGCCACCTTTATACTAAATTGGGAAAACCCTCAAAGCATTCCTCCTAAAGCCAGGAAGGAGACAAAGATCCACTCAATATAGTATCTGAAATTTTTGAAAGAGATCAATAAAGCAAGTGAAAGAAATAAAATGGGGACAATTAAAAAAGGAAGTCATAGTATGCTTTGCGATGATATGACCTTGTTCTTAAAAGACCCAAAAGGCTCCATAACACTTTTAGCAAAGTAACAGGATAAAATAGAAAACCTTTTCTATATACGAATAACAAGCATGCTGAGAAAGAAATGAAAATAGTCCCATTTGCAATAGCCTCAGAAAAATAAAACACCCAGGAATAAACAACCAAAGAGTTGAAAAACAATGAAAATTTAAAACATTGAAGAAATTGACGGAGACACTAAAATATGGAAAGACTTCTCATGCTCTTGGAGCTACAGAATTGATATTATGAAAACTGGTCATTTGAGTAAAAGCAACTTACAGATTCTGTGTAATCTCCATCAAATTTCAGATAAGGTTCTTCACAAAATTGAAGAAAAAGTCTAAAATTGATAAAGAAGCACAAAATAGCCAAAACAATCCTGAGCAGAAAGAATAATGTTAGCAGTTTAACACCTGATCTCAAAGTATACTACAGTCATAATAACAAAATCAGCACGGTGCTGACACAAAAACAAGCAAACGGAGTCGAGCAGAGGGGCCAGAAATAAACCCTCAAGCTACAGCCACCAAGTTACTGAGGAAACATGTCAAAAGCACATTGAAAACAAATCCCAATTAATTGTGGTAGGAATTTGGATTTCACGAGAATGATGCTAGATCCCTCGTCCCATGGGGAAGTCAATCCAAATGGAACATGTACCTTCATGTGATACCTGGAACTACTCAAAGGAAACATAAGGACACCACTTGAAGATACAGACATAGGGAAGGGTTTTCTGAAGAGGACTCTAACAGCCCTGGAAATAATAAATTAGCAAATGGTGTTGCATGAAATTTAAAGTTTCTACACAGCTAAAGAAACAATTGAAGAGACTACCTACAGAATGGGAGAAAATGTAACTGCCAACTATTCATATGATAATGTCTAGGCTATATAACAACAACAAAAAAAAAGAACCAAAACACACCCAAAAATATGCCCAAACAAACCAATAAACATGAAAAGGTCAATAAACATGAAAAAAAAAAAACAGCCACTGTTCTTAGCCAAAATGGAAATGCAAATCCAACTCTACTGATAGCCTATCTCACCCTGTTCACAATAATATCAAGACAACCACAACACACTGGTAAGGGTATGGGGGAAAGGGAGCTCTTACTGCTGCTGCTGAGATATTTATTGGTAGACCCACTAGGAAAGTCAATATGGATGTTTCTCAAAAGAAATCTAAGAACTGAACAGTCATGCACTGTAGCTGTGCCACTCTTGTGCCTCTGTTCCCCTCCCTGACGGTAACTTTCCAAGTGGTCCCTCTGATGCTCTCCTATCATACACATTTATGAGTGTAGACCTTGTGCTCCAGAGAGGACAGTGATATTTGTCTGTTCCCCTCCCTGACGGTAACTTTCCAAGTGGTCCCTCTGATGCTCTCCTATCATACACATTTATGAGTGTAGACCTTGTGCTCCAGAGAGGACAGTGATATTTGTCTCTTTCTAATAGAGTGTATTTCGTGTAACATGAACTCACTCAATTTTCCAGCAATGTCAACCACATTTCCTGTTTTCTTTCTTTCCACCTGAAGGTGAACATGTAGGCTAGTTCACTACCTTGTCTGCTGTACAGCTGCACAGCAAACATGGCTGTACAGTATGTCTGTTCTACAATTTAGGACATTTAGGAATGCACCCACGTGTGGCACGGCTTTACTGCATGATGGTTCAATTTTTAGATTTTAAACTTCCATACTGACTTTTCATAAGCTTTTCTCAAAAGCCTTTCAAGAGAGTCGACTTACTGTTACCACATGCACAGTGTGATCATTTGTAAAGAGCAGCCATACTCCATAAGTCATGTGGGGTTGTTATGTGGAGCATCTCTTTCTATATAAATAGATGGACATTAATACAAGCAGCCTTCTTTTCCTCCAAAGATAGACAGCCTGGCAACATTCTCCAGTGCTAATGACTTCTCTACAGCTACTGGTGGACCTGGCAACTGGCTGACTGCCACTAAAATTTTCTCATGTAGTCTATGCACAGATACTGGGCCGCATCCACAGCAATAGTTACTTTTAAAGGAAGAAAATATAACCAGAGTCAACTGCACAACGGTTACAAAGCCCAAGGCAAATAAGCTGGAAGTACTTTCATGATAGCTAATTCGGCTAAACAACAAAGTATGGAATATTACAAGCATAGACTACAAATGAAAAATGGGTGGATCTAGGTATGCATTTGTTTAAGACAATAGGACTCTTCATACTCTGTGAGAAAGATACAGGGCTAGTGGAGATGAAAGCCAAAAGAGAATTTTTGTTTGTTTAGTTTTGTTTTTATGAGACATCTTCTTCTAACCCTTTATGCCCAGGTTATCCTTAAATTTCTGATCCTCCTGCCTCAGCCTCTAGGGTGCTATGGATTGAAGTTATGCATCACCATGCCCACCACAGAGTTCCTTTTTGTATAAGCCTTTGTGTTCTATGATTTTTTTAACTATTGCTGTTACCAATTTTTTACCCCAAACTGGGTCTTTTTATTCTGTTTAAATTGTGTCTCCAATAAACATAGAGTACCAAGGAGATTTGTGCACAAAGACAGGAGAAATGGAAGTTATGTGTATAAATCTGCTTGGCTTGTTAGAAACTGAGAGATTTCAGATGCAGAGTAGAAGAAATGAACAATTAGGAAAGATGATTCTTCCTGGGAATCCAGGCACACTTTTTTGTTTGTTTGGGCTCTTTTATACTTCTTTCCATTCTCATCATGGCAGTTGTCAGTGGTCATAGACCAGTCAGTAGGAGGGTAAGGTCATTTAGTACAAGATGGGACAATAATAAAGTTCAGGGTTGTCTGACAGATCCCACCAATTTTTGCCAGCTCATCTGAAGACAGACTTAACCTACAGGCATCCTGTCCTCCAAGATTCAGGCAGGTAGAAATTCTGCTAGGTCAGCAGGTAGTGCAAGTAGTGCAAGATTGCAGTCATACATGAATTGATTTTTATTTCACTAAAATTAAGAGGAAATTTCTTCCTCACTGACTTTTCTGCTTTTAATGAAATAATTTACAAATATTCCTGTTAGGCTGAGGCGATGATTCTGTGGGTAAAAGAGCTTACTGTGCAAGTGTGAGGACTTGAGTTCAAATCCCCTGCACCAATCTAAAGGCCAGAGAGCTTAGCAGGGATGTTTCTAACTCTGGAGCTCCTGGGAGGAGGCAGGAAGTAGAGACTGGAGACTCAGATCATTGAAGTACAGAGTGCGGGTTGGGGGGGAGGACCCTGTCTCCAACAAGGCAAGGACTGACGCCCAGGATGGTCCTCTGACCGTCACATGTAGGCCCACACACAAATATTCTTGCAGAAGCTCGGAATTGGGGAAAGGCAGCAGCAAGAGAGGATGATGAATAGAAAAGGTGATGAGGAATTAAAGCATAGTAAGAAATCAAATATAACTGAGATAAATTTACCTGTTATATACATAAACTCTTGGATTCTATTGATATAAGACACTTAAAATGAAACAAAAATGTTCAGAGTAAATTCATATTAAAAAAACAAATGAGAGGCTGTGCCAGCTTGCACTCCCACCAGCAGCGCAGAGTGCTCCCTTTCCCCACAACCTCTCCAGCACTGCAGGAGTGCTCCCTTCTCCCCACAACCTCTCCAGCACTGCAGGAGTGCTCCCTTCTCCCCACCACCTCTCCAGCAATGCAGGAGTGCTCCCTTCTCCCCACAACCTCTCCAGCATAAGCTGTCATCTGTGTTTTTGATCTTGGCCTTTCTTACAGGTCTAAGATGGAATCTCAGAGTTGTTTTGATTTGTATTTCTCTGATGATGCATTGCTGGAAATGCAAGCTGGTACAAACCCTTTGGATGTCAGTGTGGCGATTTCTCAGACTATTAGGAAACAACCTTCCTCAAGACCCAGTAATACCGCTTTTGGGTATATATCCAAAGGATGCTCAATCATTCCACAAGGACATGTGCTCAACTATGTTCATAGCAGCTTTGTTTGTCATAGCCAGAACCTGGAAACAACCTAAATGTCCCTCAACAGAAGAATGGATAAGGAAAGTGTGGTACATTTACACAATGGAGTACTACATGGCAGAAAAAAACGACAGCTTGAATTTTGCAGGAAAATTGATATAACTAGAAAACATTATTTTGCATGAGGTAACCCAGACACAGAAAGACAATTATCACATGTACTCACTCATAGGTGGTTTTTAAACATAAAGCAAAGAAAGCCAGCCTACAAACCACAATCCCAGAGAACTTAGACAACAATGTGGGCACTAAGAGAGACTTACATAGATCTAATCTACATGGGAAGTAGAAAGTAGAAAAAGACAAGATCTCCTGAGTAAACTGGGAGCATGGGTACCCTCAGGGAGGATTGAGGGGGGAGGGAAAGGTAGGGAGGGGATCAGAGAAAAATGTAGAGCTCAATAAATATCAATTAAAGAAAACAAATGAGCACAGGCATAGTGGCCTATTACTGGGAGGCTTGGAGTTCAAAGGCCAGCCAAAGCCTACATAGCAGCATCTTGTCTCAGAAAAAATAAACAAGCAAATAAAGAAGAATGAGTCTGGGAGATTGTTCAGCAGGTAAGGTGTTGGATGCCAGGCTCTCGGATCCCCAACAGGCAGTCTTCCACCCCTGTGATGCCATCTCCAAGAGGCAGAAACTGGAGGATAATGAATTTGAGACCAGAATAAGCTGGTCTCTGACAGAGACATACAGACAGATAGGAGAAAAAGAGCAAACCTAGCTACTGAACCCAGCATCTGATGATAAGTAACTTAAAAGTGAACACTGGAAGATAAAATATCACCAGGCTGAAAGCACTGAGGAGGAAGGCATCCACGGACATGGAAATCATGTTAAAATTGTAAGAGGCTCATGTATACAGCCTGCTGCCATTAAAGATCAAAATGGAACTGAAATCAGTTTCCACGAAAATAGAAAACATAGGAAAAATTTAAAGTATAAAAGAACAGAAACTCGCATGAACATTTTAAGTTCACTAAAAAGATCCTCAAGTGTAGCTAATCCTAAATGTATTCCTAATCCTGACCACCAGTACCAGAACTAGGATGGAGTTTGTTATGATGAAGGTCGTTTATTGGGGCTGGAGATGTAGTTCAGTAGTTAGGCTGCTTGCCCAGCACAGTCAGCCTGAAGTTCAATTTCCTGCACCACATAAACCAGGTATGGCAGTGCGCACCTGTAATTCCAGCTCATGAAGTAGGCAAGATTCAGCTCCCAGGATGATACTGAGCTACATCCTTGGCAAGGATGGCAAGCTACATCTGAGCTGTAGAGGCCAGCCTGGGCTGCAAGAGACCCTGTCTGTTTGTCTTTGTTTTGTTGTTTTTTGAAACAGGGTTTCTCTGTGTAGCTCTGGCTGTTCTGGAACTTACTCTGTAGATCAGGCTGGCCTTGAACTCAGAGATCCACCTGCCTCTCTGAAGCTGTGCACCACCACTGCCAGGCTGAAACCTTGTCTCTAAAAAAATAAAAAACAAAACAAGCTACATATCAAATGATGACAATGTAACCTAGATTGCTCAGCACTCTGGCCAGTCTCCGCCTAGCAGGAGTGCAAAGAGACAAAATATAGCTGGTGTGTGTTGCAAATGTAAATGTGTGTGATACTCTATATTGATAAAATGCACAAAAATCACATAAAATTACCACAACTAGATGGCTGGGGGTTCATATTCAATGTATATATGTGGTAACTATTTGTTGTACAGCCACAATCATCAGGTGTAAATGAAGGAAACTGCCCCTTCATAATAGTTCACACCCCAAACTTAACAAAGAGTATTCAAACCACAGAAGAGCTCCTTCTGATTAAATCAAAGTATTGAATAAAATTATTAATATTTATGGTATATTTAAATATAAATATCCATTTTCTCTAGATAGATTTAATATGACTTAACTCTAAAAAATTGATAAGTTTGCCTGTGCACCTCAAATTGCACAAGTTAACTCTAACACCTATAGCAGGGTAGAAAGAGCTATCCTATATTATAAAAGACAAACCTTTTGATATATAAAACATAAATTTGGTAGCTAAATCCCCATTAAATAAGGGACAACTAGTGAACAGTAGAAATCCATATGCATCTAATCTGAGGATTTTAGCCCATTCACATGGAGAGGACAAGAGAACATTTCATGCCGTAACCTCTCAAAGCTGTGTGAGTTTTAATATCTAAACACTAATGAAACTAGTCAAAGACAACTTCCTGGGTACCATACCTTGGTAGATAGAAGGCATAAAGCAGTGGATGGGATAGAAACCACTGCGTCGGAGGTTGTGGGGATCTGAGACCTAGTACTTTTGGGTGCCTCCCACAGCCAGAAGGAATCCTGACTGAAACACTAGATAGCAACTTGTCCTGGGCACAGCAAAGCAGCGTCTTTAGTTTTAGTAAAACTATAAGGAATACAGTTTTCATTAAAAGAATATCGGCATGCATACATAGATAAATGTTTAGGAGTTCCAATCATTTGCTTGTACTTTTTTAAAGCTTTCTCATGGGAGTGAAGTTAATGTTTCCTAGCTGGAACAGGAAAGCTGAATAACAGGTGTTTCTGAAGTCAGTACTGTGGCCAAGCAGTGTATATGCAAGACTCGGTCAGCCAGAGGCACTGCACACTGCCTTATTAGGTTCAATGTGGTTGATAATAATAGAAACAGAATTTTGATTTATTGATTGATTGATTGATTGATTTGGTTTGGTTTTTTGAGACAGGGTTTTCTCTGTGTAGTCCTGACTGTCCTGGAACTCACTCTATAGACCAGGCTGGTCTCAAACTCACAAAGATCCTTCTAACTCTGCTTCTCAAGTGCTGGGATTGAAGGTGTGTACCAATACTGCCTGGCCAGAACAGGATTTTTTTTTTTACAAGAAAAATGGTTTCAATTAAAAAGTTTTCCATTTAGAATGGCTGTAAAGTGTGTGTGTGTGTGTGTGTGTGTGTGCATATATGTGCACATGTGCTTGTACAGGTGTGTGTTATGGGTATGGATACGTATATACACAGGTGTATTTGTACAAGTGTATGTACAAGTATGCATGTGTTTGTGCACAGGTGTGCTTATACAGGTGTGTGTATAGGTATGTATGCATGTGTACAGAGGTGTTTGTATAGGTGTGTGTGCATGCAGTGCAGTTATTCAGGCAAGTGATGTGAATGTGTATGTCCAGATGGCCTCTGTGTGCTCAGCCAGAAGTGTGTGCTGATATGCTGGTTTCTATCTTCTTTCCTTGAGACAGGGTCTCTCACTGTACCAGAGGTGTGCTGTTTTAGTTAGACTGAATGGTCAGCAAGTTCCAGAAATCTCCCTGTCTCTGTTTGGGTTCCAGGCATAGGCATTCATGTCCAGCTTTTTACTGGTATTGGGGGTTGAACTCAGGTCCTCAGGTGAAGCACTAAATGCTCTTTATGCACTGGGCCATGCCCCAGTTCCAAAATATTTTAACATAAGGTTGTAAATAAAGATGCTTTTAGGAGAGTTAGACAGATTAGTATATCTAATATAAAAATATAACTGCTGGCTCTGGCTCCTCAGTATGTGAGTAACTTTTTTTTCTATCAAAGGTAGTTAGCCCAACAAGGGCCCTTATTCCCTGAATCCCCTTCCCTTTCAAGTCAATTAGCCAATCACATCAGATTATGAAGTCTAGCTCCTGGTAGTCACTTCCTGTGTGACTATTTATTACTGAAAGATGGAAGTTGGCCAGGTAAATTTTTCTAGCCTGCTTTGGGTTCCAAAGGACAAAAAAAAAAGAAGAAAAAAAAGCTTTTCTAAACTTATTTTCGCTATCTTTGTGTTCGCCCAAGCTTATTCTTTCCCCATACTCTGCAGCTTGAAGTCATGAAAGTCTTCAAAAACAAAATGACTAGTAAAATTGAAGTACAGCTTGAGGTGAACCAGTATGTCCGGAGGTTTCCTGGTAGTAACTCCATTAAGAACAAATTCCAAAGCCACAATGAACAATGGCTCTAGCAAGGTTCCTTTGGGTGAGAGACTAGCTGTGTGATACAGTTAGCAGCATTCCAGAAATACCAAGTTATTCTAGGGAGACAGGAGGCCCTGTTTTCTCACATGCCTCCTGGCCAATCTTAACTGCACAAAATTTCAGATCACTGAACTCTCAGAGACTGAAGGTTTGAGTGTCAGAAACTGCAGATTTTACTAAGCAGGCTGTCGTGAATAACAAGGCGGAAGTGACAAGTTCTTTATCTGTGGAAGGCAACAATTATTTTAATCTGGAAATTACCACATATTTAAGATAGAGCTCCCTTTTCACCATGATCAAAGAGTAATGTAAATTCACTTTTACATTTTTAGTCAAAAAAGAAATTGCAAGTGACTAGGAGACATAAATCTGCTGGCTCACTGCAGTGAGAGGTAGGTAAACACTGCAGTAAAGCAGAAGGGGCAGATGGCCCCTTCCCGAGCAGCCACTGTGATCTGTACCTCATGGAAACCAGAAGTCGAGACTTTTAAAAAACAAAACACCATTTATTTATTTTGGTATAATGTAATTGCAGTTAAGAACAATAAACAAACAAAAGCCAATGTACTTGCATCTCCAGAATGACTGCGGAGCTGCAGCTTCGCTTTACAAAGCGACCTCATCTGTGCACTGCCACCTTCGCTGGCGTGTGGGCAAAGCCTCTGCTGGGCTGGGAGCCGCTGGCCTAGATCCAACATAAAGTCCCCGCAGGAAAAAAAGTCTAATGAATAGAAAAGATCGCCCATTTGGGAGCTCTAAGTGTGAACAACTGGAGGAGCTAGTGCCTTGAATTCTTCATGTTCTGAGATGAATATTTTCAGTATTCTAGATCAGGTTCGCTTTGGCAGTTCTGATTTCATAATCCATCTTACACACAAACTGTGGTTCTGCATTTTCCCTTCTCTTCCTGGGAGAGTTAGTGAAGCCCTTCTCTTTGGTTTTTAGCCACCTAAATTCTACAAACAAAATTCTACAAACATACACTAAGAGGTTTTCTTCTCAAGGTGGCCTGACTGTAAAGTACCATTGGCACGCTGCTAGCAAAACAGAAGCAGGGCAAAGTGGTGTAGTGTGACAAGGCAGGTTCTTTTAAGCATACTGAACTTTTGTAATAAGAACTGCAGAGGTCAGGTGTTGGGTTTTGTGTTGGTGGGTGTCAGGATTAAAATTCAGTGAGGGAGTGTTGGACCTGTCTGGCTGATACAGTAGTCCTGGTATACTGACTTGCTTGAGATCTCAGATCAAAGGACCTGGAAAGGTCAGGAAAGCTGATGTGCTAATTCCCCAGCAGTGTGTACAGAAAGCCTAGAGTGGCCCAAAGTGCAGTGACCACTCCTTGGATGTCTTTGATCCTTATCTGGAAACTCTGCTAGCATCTGTCATATAATTGAGGTACAGTCTTTTATTGCTGCAATTAAAACTTTCCAAATGCACTGTGTTATCTTTGCCCCAGCTAAAGTCCAGACCATTGTTTGAAAGGAGAGGCTAACAATCTGTCAGATGCTGGAGTTGAGGGCCCAGCTCTCACACACCCCCAGACTGTGACTTCTCTAGCGTTTTCATTTCCATCTCACCAAACAGCATAATGGCCCTCAAGTTTGTTCATTCCTTTGACTTCCTTTATCACATAGAGATGGCAAACATTCTGTTGCTAACTTGAAGTGGCTCCAAGCTGCAAGCCTGGAAGGATATTAAACCAGTAAAAGCTTATCAACTGATGCATTGATATGCTGTAAATTCCAAGCTTTTCATTTTGCTTTTGAGGGTGGCCCTAAGTCAACACATTAGTAAGCAATTTGCTGACATGAGATGGATCACTTAAGACTCTCCTGAGCAGACAGAGTTCGCCTAAATGCTTTTGTTAGTGTTTTCTTTAATGTTTAGCCACTAATTGCGAATGACCAGTAACTGTTTTACATATCAATGAAAACTCATGGTTATTAAGTTTATCAAATATCCAAAATAGAAGACTTAAAAGGAAAAATATGTTAAGGTACTAATTTTTCTAAATTGAATTTTTATATATTTTATGTGGAATTTTATAACATTAATGTTTAAAAACTAGAACTAAGTTGACATGTTTTTCTTGTCATCCTTACCCTTTGAATTATGAAGGTTATCAACTCACATAAGAAATGAGGAAATAAAAATTTCTGAAAACAAGAATGTGACATTTCAGAAATATTTAGTAGTTGCTTTTGACTCTTTCAGTATTAACCTAGACCTCACCCAGGCTAGCACGCACTAGCCTACAGTTCTAACCCTGAAAAGATTACTGTTGCTGAGCTGAACACTAACTCTAAAGAGCAAGAGAGTTCTGTCTGCTCCCTTCAGAAACACCCTGACAGACCTCCAGTATGCTCACAACCTCACATCGACGTTGTGGTTTTCAGCTAAATACTGGTGTTTTTACTGAATTTTGCCAACAGAGGTCACTTTAAAATCTAGATAAGCTTTGTTCTTTTTCACCTTTTCCCTCCTCCAAGAAGGAATTTGTATTGTGCTGCTTCTAAATATGTACATTTAGGGCATGTGTTTGTTCTCATCTCTAATCTTTTGCAAACCTAAGGTCAGCGCTTTTCAGTGCTAAGGACCCTACGCAGATGAATCAGGTGCTTCCCTATATCTGTGGTACTCATCTGAGGAGATAAGAAATGTATACAAAATAGATAGCTGCCGTCAAGAGCCAAAAGTCCAGTGGGTGAGTGGTGGAGAGATCACTTTCAGCGACACATGAAGTGCAGGAAGAGGAAAAAGCAACAGCAGTTATTCACAGTACTGAGCAAACACATGGGCCAGACCATATGATGTCTTCAATACAGACTTTCTGGTTAGTGGTGACCAATGACACAGACAATGGGCAAAGCTGGTGCAACATCAGCTCTGGCCTCCTGAGTTCTAAAAGATAGTACATGAAATGGATTAATAAAAATGCTGCAGGATCCCTGGCGCCAAGCAGAGGCAGTGAGCCATGTGGCAGCAGGCAGTGGGCCCTGAGAGCAGCCAGTCCCAGGCAAGGACAGCTGAAGGCCCCCTAGCAGTGGCTGGTCCAGGGCAGGGAGACAACGCGGTGGCAGGCAAGAGACAGAGACATGGATAGGCACACCATGCAGAGTAAACTTGGATATTTATTCAGGGGGTTATGGAAGGGAAGAGGGAGAAGGGGAGAAGAGCAGAGAAAAGGGGAGAGAGAGAGAGAAGAGGAGAGAGAGAGAGAGAGAGAGAGGAGAGACAGAAGCCTCGAGAGGGAGACAGAAAAGAGAGGGAATGAACTCAGGTTGGAAGCTGAAGATCAGCCTGTCTCAGCATACAGGGGAGGGAGTGGGTGTGGCTTGTCTCTTAAAGAGACAGAACAGATCATTACAGTAAGTTATCCTCTCCTCACCTCCCAGCAGCCTTCCAGTCCCCAAGTCACCAGCATTGTAGGTGGTCCTACTACTTTAGGAGCTCTTCATTAAAAGGACAGTGTTTATGATCTTTGCTCCTCAGGGCAGTGCACTGTCTGTTAAATACTAGCTCAGTTTCTAAGCTTTTTAACAAGCAGCCCCACAGAAATGGGTAAGCCTTTTCTTCTTCACCATGTAATGCCTGATAAGTGACAAAGTGAAATTTAGATTGAATAAAATGCATTTAATAGCTCTTAACCATCATTACATATGAAAGTAATTATTTTTGTTTAAAAAATTCTTTTTATTTATTTATTTATTAAAGATTTCTGTCTCTTCCCTGCCACTACCTCCCATTTCCCTCCCCCTCCCCCAATCAACCCCCCCCCCCCCAGCCCAAAGAGCAATCAGGGTTCCCTGCCCTGTGGGAAGTCCAAGGACCACCCACCTCCATCCAGGTCTAGTAAGTTGAGCATCCAAACTGCCTAGGCTCCCACAAAGCCAGTACGTGCAGTAGGATCAAAAACCCATTGCCATTATTCTTGAGTTCTCAGTAGTCCTCATTGTCCGCTATGTTCAGCAAGTCCGGTTTTATCCCAGGCTTTTTCAGACCCAGGCCAGCTGGCCTTGGTGAGTTCCCGATAGAACATCCCCATTGTCTCAGTGTGTGGGTGCACCCCTCGCAGTCCTGAGTTCCTTGCTCATGCTCTCTCCTTCTGCTCAAATTCTTTAAAACTAACAAAGTTTATAAAATAGTTATTATTAAAAAGTTTAGGAAGTATGAGTTGTGAGTGTAAAGGTGCTGTTACTCCAACTGGCAGTGAATTCATCTGAGACCCAACAGAGCTAAAAAATTGAGATTCTGCCTCAATAAGACAAAACAAAAAAATTAAATTTCAAGGAACAGTAAGTGCCGTGAGGACAGACACAGAGATAGCAGAGAATTCTGAATAAGGGCTGTGTGGAAGATAAATTTAAACACAAATAGCCAGTGGACCCCTGCTGCCTTGGGCCACCTCCATGACGGCATGGTCACATGTGTCACAGGGTGGTAGGCAGCCTCATAGTGGGGTGGGCTGGGAGCTGGCCTAGCAGGCTACATAGGCAGTGCCCACTGGGGAAGTGCTCAGGGACAGACCTCGGGATCTGCTCATGAATCAGTGTAGGATCCGGAGGAAAAGAGGCATACAGGTGTGGTCTTGTGACTTGGGCTCACATCCAAACTTAGCTCTCTTTGGAGCTGGGGAGGACGCCTTGGGCTTGCTGCTTGGGGTGCCTGTGAGATCTCAAAGTGAAGTGCTTCCTGGCAGCAAATGAGCAGGCCCTCACTCAGGAACAGACAGGATTCTGTCCTGCAGCGAGTCACAGGGTGTAGCAAGGAAAGGCCAGCAGCCAGTGGAGAGATGGAATACAGTGCCTGGGAAGTCCACTGACTCATGCTCCCAGAAGGGAGCACCAGGAGTGTGTGGGGGAGGGGGAGGCTTGTCAAGAGAGAACAGAAGGCATCCTAGAGAAAGGTCTGGACTAGGAGTGGGAACAGCTGCAGCTGATGACAGTCACGTGAGGGACACAAATACTGTTTCCAGCTGATAGGGCCAACCCAAGCCAGAAATGAAAACACACAAAATTTTTTACTACAAATTTTCTCTTTTCTCTGGCCTTTTAAATTGTTGTGATTTGTTGTTTAGAGTAACATTCTATATTATTAGCATGAGCTAATCACTTAGCTTTAAATTGTATGGTGTCTGTTTAAGTACAGATGTGAGGACTGAATTCACATGTGGAAGCCCAGAGTTATCATTTCCCGCATCACTTCTCAGCTGAATAGCTGCACTGTTAAAGGAGCTGCCTGCCTGCCCTGTGGCCACACCACAATTTCAACATCCTGTGTTTGTGTCAAGTCTTTCTCCTCACCAACACGTTATGCTGTGAACAAGATGTAAACAAGAGTCCCAGAAAGGGAACTAACAATAAAGTCACGGTGCCACCAGAGGCCAGCTTGGTGAACCAGTGAGTTTACTTAGGTTACTTACGAGAGGATGGATGACTCCAAGGCAGGTACATCACAGAAAGCCGAGCACAGCATGGAGATGTCCTCTGCACAGTGTGAAGGTAGAGTCTCCTCTCCACAGCAGTCCTTATTGCTTATGGAATCTTTGGGAGGGGCCTTGTGAATGCTCAATTTCAGGGACTTCAAAGAGTTGTTTACTTTCAGAGTCGTAATGAGCTTCTCTCAGCACTGGGGGTACTGGTGAGCACCATCTTCTAGGGAAAAGGCCCTAGCTGCCCTGGCTGCTTTTTCCTTCTCCTTTCAGTGGGAGTGTCTCAGAGAAATCACAAATGGAGAAGGTGCAGTAAGCTCCACCTTGTTATTAGAACCAAGAAGGAAAGGTGAATACACAGGTCAAAGAGAACAGTCTGAAGCAGCAAAGGAAAAGGACTTTCCAGGTCTGACACTAATCCAGACAAACTTAAGTGGTCAAAGGACCCTCAATATGACTTAAAAGAGGGGTGAGTGTTCTACCTAGTAATGCTGTGGAATACCTCAGGAGCAAAGAAACCCAATAGGGTATTCAAAGGAACAGCACCTGCACCACACAGATGTCTCAGAGATTCAACATAAGCCAAAGACTGGGCATCCTCGGGGGGAAATGAAACAGCCTACAATGTGATGTGAACGAAAAGAAAACTATGTGTAAGAACAGAGTCCAAGAGAGACACGAGCTCAGATGGACAATGCTGTGATGACTCTAAAATGTCTTCTTGGGAGGAACACCGACAATTGCATTCCCTGAAGGAAGAAATCTGCCCTAGATGGGAAGTCTGTGGTATAAGTAGTAAATAAGGGAGAGAGGGTTATCTCACAGGCATTGAATCTGCCAAACAAGAATAACAGTGTGTCCCCAACAAGTTAAGTCAGAGAGCTCTAGTGTTGCAAAACTGCACCAGAAGAGGATAGTCGGGTGAAAGCATGAGAAGATCCTGGTTAACTTTGGAGTGTGATAATTTAAGCATGCATCTCTAGGGTAGGAGCTAGAAGGATAGAAGAGTTTTCACCTGTACGGTAATAGAGGAAAAAAGATAAAAATACAAACTTTTTATTGGACAACAGAGGTTTGTTTTGTTTTTAATGTGGGCACACTGAGATGGCTCAGCAGGTAGAGGCACTTGCTGTGTGTGAAACCTGATGATTAGAGTTCAAAGCCCAGGACCTACGAGCTGACTCCCAGTAGCTGTCCTCTGACCTCCACAACCATGCCACGATGTACACACCCACACAGAAAATAAATGTAATAGTAATGTTTAAAGTGGCAGAACAAAAAGACTACACAGACGAGAACACAGGAGGGACACAGCTGGGCAGGTGTCAGCAATTATACAAATGGAACTGATGAGTTGTAAGGACAGTATGCACACACCTGTGTGCAGTCACGCTCGGGTCTTATTCACAGGTGCAGTGGGTTCTCTGGCCTGCAAGCAGCCAGCCTGTGGGTCTCCAGGCTCCTAGGTACGTGGGAAACAGTTTCCAGGTGAGATGCCAGCTGCCGTAGGCAGCAGGTGAGCATGTGATTTCATCTGTCACTGTTGTACCCCTCTAACATCAGTCTCCTAGAGTCTAATCAATTCTCAGCTCTTAAGATACTTAAGTGAACTGCCACCAAGCCCCTAGAGCTGTGGGTGGCTCCGAATGAAGTCCCTCTCCTGCCTCAAATGACACAGGTGACTACTCTTTAATGCTTGTCTTTCTGACACATCAGAGTCCTACACAGATGACCACAAGCACTTGGCTTTACATTCTGGGAAAAAGACAAGTCTGACCTGAGATGGGGTACAGTCATTCAAATGGAAGTGATGAAACAGTATTTGTGATTTCGGGGTGGGAAAAATTAATTTTATAAGCCTTTCAGTGAGACTAGTAGAAATTTTAGCTTTGTACATGTAGCTCCAATAGCATTTCTGTCACACAGTGGTGTAGTCTAACTCCTGGATCTTTCAGGTCCTCAGAACAATTATATTATGGCAAAAGACTGTAAAGTTATGAGATGTGCTGCCATGCAATGACTAAATACACCCATTTCCCAGTCTTTCTCATATGATTCCCTTAACAGCAAATGTTTTTTCCTCTTGCTCAGAGAAACCAAAACTTTTATAGCCTCATTGAAATCCAGAAAATGGTTCTCTTTGCCAGCCCATCTGGAAGAGACTGTCTTCTGGTCTCTGCAAGCCCTCTGTGACTACTCTGTTACTACCCACCTAAGCACTTCTGCCACTGTAACTGTCCCGAGAAAGCTCAAACTGGGCCTAAAAAAAGCAGAGCAGTGATAGAAGCTGGCGATGCAGAGCCATGGTGTCCAGGATCTAAACTGGACACCCAGCATAAAAACGTGATCTCCTTTCTATGGAATGTCCTAGTGGGAGTCCTTCTGTTTATCTTCAACTGGACAGCATATGAAGATTGGGTGTCACATGTAACTGCATGGTCTGAAGAACCTAATCAAAATTTCTCTTCCTATCCGGAAAGGATGGCCCAGGAGGGCAATACTGGTTAAGGAGACTTAAATATTCTACTTGTTAAGAACAAACATCTGGTTAGCTGATCTACCTGAATTATAAGAGTATCTGTGAAATAAGAAACTCAGTATGATCAGAGAGTGCTCTTGTGCCTGTCATGCCCAGCTTTCATGAATACTGTTATAACAGTAAATATTGTGAAAATAGTTCTTTCTCTAAACTTATTAATTATAACAGAATGCTGTGTGAAGCAGCACCATTTGTATACATTTGAACTTGTCTAGAAGGTGACTGTGAAAAAAAATCCCTACAATTATATTTTAAGTAAATAAGACCACGATTACAATGATATTTAAACACAGGACCAATAATGTACATTTTAATACATGTTCTAATTAAGAAAAGTAAGTAATGAAAACTTACCAAAAAAAAAATGAGTTGGGGCAGACCACTATACAACTTTGTAAGCAAAACTCTTAACAACGGAAAAAATCACTTTGAGACAAAGTCTCCTATAGCTCAGGCTAGCTTCAAACTTCTGATCCCTTGCCTCAAGTCTCCTGAATGCTAAGATTATAGGTATGCACCACCATGCCTTCCTACAGTCTTAATACAAATCCCACTAAGTTTAAGGCAGTTACATTTCTAATAAGTAATATAGTACTCATACGACTTTGCTCTTTTAAAATAGAGTGACAGGATCTTGAGGAAAGGGCAGGCACAGTGTCAAACCTTTTGAACTGTAGAGGATAGAACACACAGAGGTCAAAGAATCACAGCAGGCATGTCAAGATGAGTCAGGAAGCAGGCAGACTGAGGTCTATTTAATGGCAGTAGGTAAAGCTAGTGGGGAACTTGTGCAGGAATGTCTGCCCTTCCTAAGTGTGTAAACAGTAGTTCACTCCAGTGTGTGCCTGAAGTGTTGGAGTTCTGTGGATCCAACAGCTCCTGTCCATGCCATTAGGAGATGACTGCATGCCCTGCCACAGCCAACATCTAATGCCCAAGTCATTTGTCCTAAGATCAATTGCTTTTCTGTTTTTGTATGTTTTATAACTGTGTATGTGTAAAACTTTATAAAAGAACTGGGTTTAGAGGAACACTAGAGACTTATTTAAGGTTAACTTTAGATAGCATGCATATGCTGTCTCTGTTCTGAAACTACTAGTGTAGAACCCAACCTAAGTCGCAAGGGATCTGTTCTGTAGTGGGGCATCTTAGTTATCTATAAATAGATTATCTTTGCTTAGAAAAAGATTTTTTTTAAAAAAAAAATTTTCTTAATTTTTTATTGAGCTATACATTTTTCTGCTCCCCTTCCTTCCTCTCCCCTTCCCTCCTACCCTCTCCCATTGTCCCCATGCTCCCAATTTACTCAGGAGATCTTGTCTTTTTCTTCTTCCCATGTACATTAGATCTATGTATGCCTCCCTTAGGGCCCTCTTTGTTGTCTAGGTTCTCTGGGATTGTGACTTGTAGGCTGCTTTTTTTTTTCTTTCTTCTCTTTATTTTTTCTTTATGTCTAAAAGCCACTTAGGAGTGAGTACATATGATATTTGTCTTCTGGGTATGGGTTACCTCACTCAATATGATGATTTCTGGATCCAAGATGTCATTTTTTTTCTGCTGTGTAGTACTCAATTGTGTAAATGTCCCACATTTTCCTTATCCACTCTTTGGTCAAGAGGCATTTAGGTTGTTTCTAGGTTCTGGCTATGATGAACAATGCTGCTATGAACATAGCTGAGCACATGTCCTTGTGGCACGATTGAGCATCCTTTGGGTATATACCCAAAAGTGGTATTGCAGGGTCTTGAGGAAGGTTGTTTCCAAATTTTCTGAGAAATTGTCATACTGATATCCAAAGAGACTGTACCAGCTTACACTCCCACCAGCAAAGCAGGAGTGTTCCCTTTACCCCACAGCCTCTCCAGCATAAGTTGTCATCAGTGTTTTTGATCTTGGCCATTCTTTTTTTTTTT
>NW_004949116.1:4853288-4857986 GCF_000317375.1 Microtus ochrogaster
TAGTGTTTTCTATTTCCATCCATTTGTACGCAAACTTCAAGAAGTTCTTGTTTTTTACTGCTGAGTAGTACTCTAATATGTATATATTCCATACTTTCTAATATAAAAGCACCCACTTATGTAAAAGATCTTGGCCATTCTTGCAGGTGTAAGATGAAATCTCAGAGTTGTTTTGATTTGCATTTCTCTGATGGCTAAGGATGTTGAACATTTTCTTAAGTGTCTTTCAGCCATTTTAGATTCTAGAGGAAGATTTTTAAAGTTATTAGGCAAGGACTGTTTCAAATTGTGACCTTAGAGCTTAATGGGAAGAAAGTAAGAAGACAACCCTCCTTGCTTGGATTTCCTCTTTTCTGCTTATACTAAGATCATCTACAACCTGGAGCCATAGCTTCACAGGCCTATGGGCAAAGCATAAGCACTGCTAGCTTTAGTCCCCACAAGCCTGGCAGCAGTGCCAAGAGGTTATACACTGTGCGTGTAAGCCCTCTGAAAGATTCTAATTCCTCCCTCCTGTCAGCTTTAGTCCCATATACTAACTAACTTGCTAACTGCTGCAGAGAAAAGTATCTTTTTACACATCCCCAAACTATTAAGCTGGAATCCTGTGAATTAGACCAACAAGAGATCTATTAGCAAGAGAAAAGTATAAGCACTTATTTAATAAAGTCTCCTGTAACATGGTCCCCTTCTTACAGAAACAGACCTGAGTCACAGCTAAGCAGCAGTGAACTGAGCTTTCACTGATGAAAAATGGAAAGTACCAAAAAGGAGACAGCTGAGCACAGTGAGATAGGCGACTTGGCCTAGTCTGTGCTAGATTTCTCTCGGGATCCCCATCCTCAGAGATGAGGGCACTCCTGTTGCATTACAGTAGGGCCTCATGACAGCTTCTGAAGGGAAGGGAAGTCAAGTTCCTCCTTCAGGAATGGCTTTGCCCTGTCATTCAGATGCTCAAGCCTGTGCCTCTGTTCTCAGTTCACAGAAATCAGCCACCGACTCTTGTGCTCATACAACACCAACATAGATGAACTCTTCTCAGAAATCGACCTCTGCTTGGCTGTAAATCGCAGCATTCTTCAGCAGCTAGACGAAAGATGTGGCCATGAGATCACTGAGGAGGACTGGGAGAAAATCCAAGTGCAGGTAGGCTTCAGCCCAGCTTCCCTGCTGCCAGTACAGAATAGACACAGGTCTGTAAAGGGTGGGAGCCTGAGCTCAGTGATGACCATCAAGGTCTTTCATTTTGAAATGTTAAAGTTCTAGTTCGATGGTAAGTGTTAACAATGAAAACCCAAGAGGACAAGCCTATGCTTCCTGTCCTCCTCCTATATCTGTAGTAACCTAAGGAAGGAAAGCAGGGCTCTGAAGTGACTTGATGTCAGATGCAAGGAAAACTTAAACAGAAAACTGGGCGTTAAAAAAAGATTAAAATATAAAATTGGGAATGTTTTACCTTTTTAACAGTATCAGCCATTTTTTTTCATTTTAATTAAAAGGCATCATTTACATTATTAATGCTCAGCATTTTTAAAGTATTTGTTTTTTAAAAGGCTTACTATAATCTCTACACCTCACATTTTAGACATTTGTCAATGTAGTGCCCATTTTCAGAGGATCCATGTCTTGGGATATAGTTCTCACTAAAGGTCTGAGTAACTGTGGAATGTGACAGGACAGTCAATGCCTATGACAAATTCATATCTGCTTTGTGCTGCAGGCTGCTCACCGGGAGATCTACGAGTGTTCCATCTGCCTGACCCCACTCTCCTTCCATGGTGACTGCCGGCAAGCAGCTGTAGGAACCAGCGGCCAGCGGCCCCGTGAAACAGTCCTCCTGTCCTGTGCACACCTGTTCCACCATGCCTGCCTCCTGGCCTTGGAAGAGTTTTCCTTGGGAGACAATGCTCCTTTCCATGCCTGTCCTCTCTGCCGCTCCTGCTACCAAAAGAAAATTCTTAAATGCTGAATTCATGTTCAGGAAGTTAAGACTAAAAAGGAGTAAAAAGCCTACCTTGTTTCTGGATGAGCTGCGTGAGTTTTGGGTTGAGTACTACACTGCTGTCTGTTCTTTGTGATTACGCAAAGGAGATATAAGGGCCCATCTAACTATCACCCTTATTACATAAAAAGCAGTTTGTGTATTGTGAGTTTAGTTACTTGAAATAAATGAGGAATAATGTTACTTAAAATATAGTGTCTAACCAACAACCTGGAAACTGACATTCTTATCCAATGTGTACAAATGTTCCCTTGGTTTTTATGTAATAAATTAGTAGTATAGTGAAGTACTTTTAACATGTAAACTGAAAAAAATAGTGATGTTCAACATCAAAACAGGATAAGTCAAATGTTAATGATGGTGTACAGAATCCCAAGACAGACAACTGAAAATCCCTGGAGCCTGCAGAATTGGTGCCAGTGCTCTAATGTCAAACCCCACAAGTGCTCAAGTCCCTGATATGAAATGGTGCAGTACTTTCGTATAACTGGCATACATCTCTCCACATACTTTGAAGTCACCTCTAAGTTAAAATGCCCAGTATAGTGTAGGTGCTCTGTGGACAGTTGCTGCACTGTATTACTTAGGAACTAAGGACAGGAAAAAGAAAAAACGTGTGTGGGTGTGAGCACAGATATAGTGATTTTCTTAACTCTCTAAACCCCAGGTTGGATACAGAGCACTGGTGCTAAGATTGGTGGTGTACATAGTAGTTAAAGAGCAGCTCTGCTCAGGTGGCCCTGGCCACTGGAACAGATAAAGACCCATCCAACAGTATTAGTAATGTGGTAATCAATGCTGCGGTGTCTATCCTACAGACCCTTCAAGCTCCCTGGTTCTTTCTGTCTCCGGAATTTAAGTCTCTTTTGCCTCAGTCTGACCAGGGAATCTCTTCTCTTTGAGGAAGAGCCTGTTGATGACTGTGCTGGGAGGCAAAGTGTCCACGTGAGACAGAATCCCAGGGAAGGGACCGGTATTGGCTCAAGAAAGCAAGACCAGGTTCTCAGCATAAGGGACAAAGGACAAGGAATAAGAGACAAAGACAAGAGATAGAGGAGAAGGTAGAGGGGAAGGGAGAAAGGGAGAGGGGTAAGAAGGTATATATGTCCCAGAGGAACAAAAGACTGCCTCTGGATGGAGAGGAGACTGACATGGCCCATAAGCAAATGGCAATTTATAAAGGTAAAAGGGAAAACCCTGTGTTAGGAGGAGGGGTTTAATTTTAATTGGGTATGAAGGGGGCTTTTCATTGCTGGGCTTCAATACTTTGATAGGTGGATCTTGGTAGTCAGCCTCAGAAGAAGGAAGTGGCCAAATAAGGGAATGGACCTTGATGGTTAGCTTTAAGAATGTAATCTAATGGAATAGGGAGAAGGGCAAGGCCTGCCAGAGCCATGTGTGCCATGCTTAGGCTGGCTAGAGTCTTCACCCAGCCTGGATGGAGGCACAGCAGTGAAGCAGGTAGCAAGTAAAGGTACACGCCAGGGTTCAGAACTTTCCCCTACACAATGTTTTAAATTCATATTTATGTAAGTGTTTAAAATTCATATTTATATTTTTTCCTTTTGAAATGGCTCTTTTGGTTTATAATACAGATATATAATTTATGAATTAGTATGTATATGTTAGGTTATGCTCAAAAGTTCTTGATTAGAGACATACTATTGCATTTGGAGACTCACTTTAAACAAGAGACAGAGACAAGCTGCATCTCAGATACCAACTTTTCCATTCAGAAAACTCAGCTGCAGCTGGCAATACATGTAATGGGAACACAGCAAGGGTTCCAGCAGTCTGACTGCTCTGACCTTGGAGGGAGGCCATGCACAAGCTGGGATGGCACTGCCCTCCCTGGAACCTGTGAATGTCGGAAGTAACAGAGTCCATTTCTACTGACACAGGAAAGGATACCAGTTGTTGGCAACAGGTCCTCGGGTTGAAGTACATAGGCATTCACTTCATTGGGGTTCTGAGGGCAGGAAATATTCTAGTGTTGAAGGCAGGGTCTCAGGTAAATTTCTAATGAAGTTTCAAGAGGACAGTGCAAACTTTTACCATCCCATCATGTCTTTAGTCGGCTGTCACAGGGAAATTAGTGCCCCGACTGGGACACTTTATGCCAGTAAGGTCCAGAGGTCACAGAATCCCATGTGCCCAGCTCTCAGTGTGGCTTCTTTTTCAGAGCAGTCTTTATTGTGATGAACTGATCTCTCCCTTAGCTTAGCAGATGCTCAGCATCCTTCAGATAAAGCCTTCTTCTCACTGCTCCTCCATTTTTACTTTAATAATACTTAGGCATGGGTCGTAGGCAATTATGAAGTCATATTTTCTTCCACACTTACAAATTTGTATGATTGCTGCTTCATAGGCCCTAACCCATCCCTAGGCACCCTCCTCATTAACTCATGAACTGAATAAGACCCTGCCCAGAAAGTGTCCTGAGGGTGTTCACACCAGAAGCAGTCCCATGAGCCAGCAACAGGTTTTCTAAGTCTTTTGCTAGGACCTCTTGGAGCAGTGGGAGCTCTAGAAGTCTGTAACTGATGGAGGTGGGTCTTGTATCTTATCTGTTGCTTTCATTGGTTAACTAATAAAGAAAACTGCTTGGCCTGATAGGACAGAAAATTAGGTAGGTGGAGTAGACAGAACAGAATGCTGGGAGAAAGAAGCTGAGTCAGTGAGTTGCCATGATTCTC
>NW_004949116.1:4858151-4864722 GCF_000317375.1 Microtus ochrogaster
GAACTAATGGGCCAAGCAGTGTTTAAATGAATACAGTTTCCATGTAATTATTTCAGGTAAAGCTAGCCTTGCGGAGCTGGGCGGGAATGCAGCCCACCGCAGCTCCTTACAACATATAACAAGCTTGGGTGGAGTCCGACCTTAGTAAATTTTGTAGGGCTCTTTTTTTCTTTCAAGGCACATAAGACAGCCACATCATTATAAAACTGCAATGTTGCATGGTCCTCTATTAGCTATCCTTACCACTCAGCACAGAGGTGATGATTTGGAAATGGGTTATAGGTTTTTGTTTTTACTTTTTAGTACCTTCAGTTCCTACACAGGACTCAGTGTCTGGCCCTGGGGTTCCTGGGGTCAAAGCTGATACCAACTTTTCAGGTTATAGCTACTAAGTTTATTCTGCAGTGTAGCCAGAGCTGGACCTACTTCAGGCTTCCTGACTCCTAAATAAAATTACAGGTTTGAGTAGGGGTAAAGAGAAAGCAAGTGCTTCCAGCAATGTGTAACAAAGGCAGCACTCTAAGGTAGCTGCTGCTGCTATTGCTATTTCAGGTTCTAAGTCCTTGCAAGTTACATCCAAAATTGATCTCCTTTTAGAATCAAATCAACTTAGACATCTGTTATTGATCTGCATTAAGTATTGGACACATGTAAAGATCAGAGAAGGAGGTTCACCATGTACAAGTTTCACTGGCAAGCAAGTTAGGGTGGGTGCTCATCAACACACAGAAAGAGTGATGCTGACTAAGAACTCTGAACAAGCAAATGGGAGTCATTGGGATCTGGCTGGCCTGGACTGACCTACTTCTTTACTCAGAATAGAGCAACGTCAAGCACCTTTAGTTTTCTTGGCTGTTTTTCAAAGCCAGGAAATAGAAATGAGAATTTCCTGTTTGAGAGAGTTCAGAGCTACCCATGTATCAGAACACCTACTGCCTGTCACTATGCTCTTGCATTGCACACCAGCGCCACTTCAGTCTCTGATGTGAGTTCACAATAAGAAGTAAGAAATATAGGCCGGGTGGTGGCGGCGCACTTGGGAGGCAGAGGCAGACTGTGAGTTTGAGGCCAGCCTGGTCTACAAGAGCAAGTTCCAGGACAGCTAGGACTACACAGAGAAACCTTGTCTTGAAAAACCAAAAAAAAAAAAAAAAAAAAAAAAAAAAAGGTTCCAGTTACGTTTTTCAAATGGAAATTTACCTCCCATTTTGTATTAATAGGTTATTTTAGGAAATACCTTAGTTTGTGTCTGTATTTCAAAAAAATTATAATAAACATTAGAAAATGCCAGCATGGATCATACAAAAAAATGTCACTGTTAAATTTTTATATGTGTTTTGATGTGTATGTAAACTCAGTCATAGAGAACATTTATTTCTTACTGTGGACTGCAGTGTGACGTCATTGGTGTTCACAGACTGTGCGTACTGCCAGCAAATGAGCTGGTGTTCACAGCACTCACATTCTGCAGAACTCTGGATGACGTTCAGTTCCTCTATGAAGAAATAAGAAACAAGTCTAATGAGCTTGAATCATTAAGTAATGTAAGATGACATTTTTAACTATTAATGCTACTTTTGGGTTACAAGGAATTTATCTATAACACAACAGAAAGCAAGTGAAAACATCTCTCTAACATGCTAAGCACTGTGCTTCAACACTGAACCAGTCTCAATACTCTTGAGTGTTCATCATGATGGAATCAAAAAATAAACATAAATTAAGTATATGTTTTTATATATAGTGACTTATAAACCAAGTATAGGATAGCTTTTTGCAGAACTTTAATTTCTAAGAATTTTTAACTCACAGTAAAAGTACCTTATAGAAACAAGACTAACAGAAAATTTGAAAACAATCTATAACAAAAATTCAGCAGTGTCTGGACATTTGAAAAGTATCACACCAGTTTGCTGAAGTTTAAAATCAGTGTTGTGTTTATGTTCACATATTTAAAGATCCTATAACAATTCTGCCTATGTGCATTAAATACTGTGCCAACCACAAGCATCTGGCCCACAGGAACAACCTACTACACTTGGCCAAAGCAGCAGAGGCAGCAATTGCTGCTGCCACCATGAATAGAAACACACAGCCCCAGAGGCTGTGAGAAGCAGGCCCAATAGGCTTCATCTGACTTACCAGCCAGCCCCACAGAAGTATGACTGAAGGAGCTAATAGTGTGTGTGTGGACAACTTCACCGAGGGTCTCATATTTAGATCATACCTTATTTTACATAGGAAGGATAGATAGATAGATAGATAGATAGATAGATAGATAGATAGATAGATAGATAGATAGATAGATAGATAGATAGATATAAAGATAGGCAGATGATTAGAGAGAGATCTAAAATATATGCTAGAAAATCAGTAAAAAGCAATGTTACAATCTACAAAATTTGTAACTATAATAGTTGATTTAAATATCACAGACCCAATTAATTGTAAGAATCTACTATATCCCCCCCCAACAAGATCTATACAGTGCCTCATGCTCTCTTGTTTAAATTGTATTATGTTTTTTGGTTTTTGGTGTTTTTTTTTTTTGTTTTTTTTTTGGGGGGGTTTTTCGAGACAGGGTTTCTCTGTGGCTTTGGAGCCTGTCCTGGAACTAGCTCTGTAGACCAGGCTGGTCTCGAACTCACAGAGATCCGCCTGCCTCTGCCTCCCGAGTGCTGGGATTAAAGGCGTGCGCCACCATCGCCCGGCTGTATTATGTTTTTTGTATAGGTGTGTTTTTCCTGCACCACATGCCTGCAGTACCCATGGAGGCCTGAAAAGGGTGTTGAATCCCCACTGGGACTAGAGTCACTGATGACTGTGAGCCACCATGTGGGTTATGGGAACCAAATCTGAGTCCTCTGAAAGAGCAGCCAGTGCTCTTCACGGCTGAGCCATCTCTCCAGTCACTCTACCCTCAACCCTTGTGCTCTTTTTGTTAATGTTCTTTCGTTTTTGTTTTTGAGATAACAACCCACTAGGTAGCCCTGGCTCGCCTGGAATTCACTAAGTAAACTAGGCTAACTCCAAATTCATAGGGCTCCTCCTGCCTCTGCCTCCTGAGTGTTAGGATGAGGTCATGCAATGCCAAGCCCAACTCCATGCCCTTTAAAGAGGAAATTCAAAGTGAGAGAATAAAAGGACTACATAACAGAGTCACTGGTGCAGCCCCATCCGGTCAAAACCCGGAAAGCACCATGACGAGTGTGGATGAGTGCACTTGTTTGCAGAGCTTTATGCATTCTCCGTCACACACAACTGCAACATGAGACTCCTAAGTGTGCCTGCCTTCGTGAACTTAGAACAGGAAGCCTCTGCATGCTGCTGTCCATGTGTGAAGTTCTATACCTACCGGTCAGCCTCCAGCACATGCCCAATGCAGTGACTGCACCTGGACTGGGTCCTTCACACTAGATGAATGAGTGACCACTGACCTTCAAAGAGTGGTGACCACACAGCAGATCAACCACGGAGGGCCTGAGATTCAAGATGAGGCAACCCTTGAAGCCCATTTTTCATCTCATCAGCAAATGTTTCCAGTCAGTATTTAAAATTCATCGTATATCTGACTAAGTGTGGCCACCCAAGCCCGGCTCATCTTCAGATTAAGAATGTCCAAATGAACAAGAAGTTGAGACTGGCCAGTGAGATGGCTCATCAGGTAAAGGTACCTGGATGCAATCATGTACACATGGTGAAAGGAAAGAAACGTCTCCTGAAAGCTGTCCTCAGATACAGACGCACAGATTCACACAGGGAGACATACACACAGGGGAACGTTAAGAAAATTAAAGTTGAGACATACTGAAAAGTTTAATATTTTATAACATTTCCAGACACCTTACCTTACAGATTAGCCAGGAGCTCTGTGTTTGGATGAATCAGCAAATGGTGTGCACTGAAAGTGACTGCAGTGGAAAACTGTTCTCTGATCTCTCCTTCACTTGGTCTTCCCAGAGGATGGGTTTCAAGTTTCAATAAGAAGCAGAGCCTGGCATAAACTAACATAATGATCACGGAAATTTGAAGGCAGCTGACTTGCATTGTGCTAATGCAAGACCTCACACTCAGGAATCTACCAGTACTCGCTGAAGGCATGCGCTGAGTCATTCAGAGCCACAGCACCAATGTTCCTTCTCCTTCAGACTATGGAATTCAGAGAGTGGTAATGATGGAATGGAAGAAGTGTACTCAATGGCTTGTAAAAGTACAGCTCAATTTTCTGGTTTTCCTATTTAATAAAAAATTATGTCAGATACATCCTGTTTTTCGTAAATTTTTCCAAAAGAAACTAAATTCAACAATTTGAGGGAAAAAGAAGTGTTTTACTTTTTTCTGAATACAAATCCTGTTTTGTCATCCACACTGTGCATGTAAGCACCATTATATTTCTGTGACCTGTGTGCTACCTAGGGACAGCAACAGCATGCACTCATGTTTTTAGTCAGGAACTCAAGAGTTAAGAAACCATCCCAACAATCACGTACAACTAAACAACTGAATAATTATGAGCTCATACTCCACTGTGTCTGCCCTTCTATGACCTTTAAGTTCTGGGTATCACCCTGGTAACTTTCCTGAGGTGAAGACTTCAGGTGGTGTATATGAAGGTCACCAAAGCCTGAGACATAAAAAGGAAGCAATTTCTGTCTATGGGTTTCACAGGCACAACAAGCACAGGAGTGAAGTAGTTTTTAAAAAGGTTTTAAAAAATGAATATCCATATGGCCTATAAGGCAAAGTCTAAGTTACAAGTGTGTACAACACTGGCACTGTGCTGTGAAGTATTATCAGGTGTATACACACAAATGTCCAAATCTACAATCACATATGCTTCTTACTGCTGCTTACCACAAAAAGATAGCCTTGGGGCTTCCCACCAAGGCTCAAGTTTGGAAGGAACCTAGTATTTTCCCACTGACCCAAAGTCTAATGAAGATTCTGTAACATGAATCAGAAACTCTGCTTTTGGTTTTTTTAGGAAATAAAAAATGTAGTTTGCTACTAGTACGTCAGTTTTTAGGACTTTCTGAAAATGTTTTGGGGTACTAGGCAACTTCCAGGTAGGCTTCTGCCTGCAGATGCAAACGTCTCATGGCATAAAGCAAAGCATAAGAAAGTCGGCTTCTTTGCACATCTTCACCGCTCATCCAGATGGCTCCCTGCTGTAGACACACAACCTTTCCCCAGTCTCTAATCTAAGACTCAGGATTTAACCAAAAGCTCTAAGGTCAATCAGAAAAGTCAAAGGAGAAACTGATCAGCAATACCAAGTTCTCGTGCTGGTGAGAAGGTGGCACTGACAGGCAGCCCAGACCTCACCACAAGCTGATGAGTGTCTGTGGGAATGTCAGGAGTCGTCGGGGGACTTGCTGCAGAATGCTGCTGCTGAGGCAGTCGGGTCTCACAATGCTTTCTGATGACCATTTGCAGAAGGCTTTGCAGTGTCTGAATCTCTTGAGGTATCTGACAAGTGAAGCTTGTGAAGTCCTGCAGGAAAACAGAACACGGGTGAGAGAGAGCAGAAAAGACCTGCTTAGCAGGACAGCTTTCTTGTATAGGTTATCTACAGCGTTCTGGTAATGAGAGCCTTCTCCTCCCTGGAGGCAGCTCTGTGGAAGTCACGCCTCTTTTCTAGGACTGCCCCCTCCAATGACTGGGTGACAAGTGGGCATGGCTCTTCTCAATACGGTGGGGTCCTACTATTTTTTATTTTTTATTTTTATTTTTGAGTATGTGTGTTCATTTGTGTGTGCCTACAGGTAGAAGCCAGAGAACAATTTTGGATATCATGTGAAGTGCCACCCACTTTGTTTTAAGTAACAGGGTCTCCCATTAAACCTGGAACTCACCAAGTAGATGAGACTGGCTAGCTACCAAGCCCAGGGAGCCACATTCCTAGTGTTGGGATTTTGTCTAGCTTTTTCACATGGGTTCTGGGGATCAAACTGAGGCCCTCATGCTTGTGTAACAAGTAGGTTACAGACTGAGCCATCTCCCCAGATCCTCAGTGTGGCTTTGATGTGATGGGGCCTCCAAAGCATAATACCTCATAGGGTCAAAGGTGTCAAAGCACCCTTCATCTCTTCACTGTCTCTTCCTCCTCCTCCCCACAAAAGCCTCTTCCCAGTAAGCTAGCTTGTTCTCATCTCAAAACACACTGCCTAGGAAGCTAAGCTGATATAGATACATGACGTTTTTGTTTTAAAACACAAAATGTGTGGCAAGAATACTCAAAGCGAAACCCATGACATGTAAGCGTCTACAAGTAGTGCATCCTCGGGAAAGACCATGGAAGAGCGCCCATACTGCTCAGATGCTCAGATTTTTGAATGCCCCCTAACTAAGTTAGGGGGTAGGGTGGGTATTCATTCTAAATTTCCAGATAGTAATTTTCTCATTAGAAAGCTTTATATAACTCCTAAGCCAATAAAGTCTTCCTCCCAAATTTAAAGTCTTTATTACTTACATAACTTTTTTTTTTTTTTTTTTTTTTTTTGGTTTTTCGAGACAGGGTTTCTCTGTAGCTTTGGTGCCTGTCCTGGAACTAGCTCTTGTAGACCAGGCT
>NW_004949116.1:4864822-4870115 GCF_000317375.1 Microtus ochrogaster
GGTTTTTCGAGACAGGGTTTCTCTGTAGCTTTGGTGCCTGTCCTGGAACTAGCTCTTGTAGACCAGGCTGGTCTCGAACTCACAGAGATCCACCTGCCTCTGCCTCCCGAGTGCTGGGATTAAAGGCGTGCGCCACCACCGCCCGGCCTTACTTACATAACTTAATGAAAGAAAATTTGAGCTTGAGTCTATAACTGAATTAGACAAAAAAATCATTGTAAAATAAATAGTTTAATCCCAGAAATGGCCAAACCACTAAGTGATCAGAGAATCTCTGAAAATTAAGACAAGACTGGTGTGGGAAGTCTTTCTGTTTATATGTTGCTTTTATTCATTAATGAATAAATCTGTTCCGGCCAGTGACCTAGCAGAAATAGAAAGGCTGGAAAACTAAACTGAAAGAAGAAGAAAGAAGGTGGAGTCAGTGAGATGCCATGTATCCGACAGATAAGAAAGACATGAGCTGTTAGCTGGAACCTTGCCGGTAGGCAACAAGACTCATGGTAAAATATAAAATAATGGAAATGGGTTGATGCTAGATGTAAGAGCTAGCTAGCAACACGCTTAAGAAATTGGTCAAACAGTGATTTAATTAATATAGTTTCTGTGTGATTATTTTGGGAGTCTGGCCAGCTGGGAAATGAGGAAGCGGGCTCCTACAAAACAAGACATGCACTGAAGAAAACTTGCCAGGAAAAAAGCAAGGGGAGGGGTGGGGCACAAAGGGCATACTTGCCACACTGCCCTGGAACCATACTGTCTCTGGATGGGGAATATGTGCAATGCTAAAGACCAAACCCAGGACCTTACACATGGTAGGCAAGCATTCTACCACTGAGCCACATTCCTGGCCTTGAAACTACTCTTTTAAGAAAGAAGACTTAAGTAGGTTCACTTCCTTTTTATTTTTATTTTTTGGTTTTTTTGAAACAGGTTTTTTCTGTATAGTCCTGGCTGTCATGAAACTCACTATGTAGACCAGGCTAGCTTCAAACTCATAGATATTCACCTGTGTCTGCCTCCTAGATGCTGGGATTAAAGGTTTGCACTCCGGGCTAGGTTTCACTTCTTAAATCCGGGTGTGACACAGGACATGCATTCTGATATAACTGCAATCTTTTCATCTGTAGACCTCCCTAGAAATAGTCCCTTGGTCACCACCACCACGATGACTAGTGTGCAGATGTTCTCTGAAAATACCTATTAGGAATGAGCTAATGAAGTCAGATTTAACATCTTTGGCCATTTGAGCCTATATTTAAAGAGGATCTTATCTATACAAAGAATGGCTCCTAAAGAATATACAAAAGGATAACAGAAAACATTTGAAAAATAAAACAAACACGGCAATTGGGGGTTTTACTCAACTCTTGAAAACTCCATTGTGTCTTATGGTCGGATTGCTAAGATGACGCAGAGGGCGTTTGGCCTCTGGCAGGAGCTCCACAGAGAGACGCCAACACTGACGCACTGCAGCCATCTCAGCCATAGCCAAGTGGGAAAAGAAGTTTCAACTAGACATAAGACTGAGGGTTTCTTGATTCCTAGGCATCTGGCTACTTTTAATGTGCCCAGTACTGTGAAATACAGGCACTAAAATTCATAAATTATCTGGCGTTTCATCTGAGATGAGATGTTTCATTTGAGGGTAATATTTCAATCAGTTGTCCCCTCACAGTGTACAAATAAAACACACATGGAGCAGTAACCTGGTAGATTTTTCTTTAAAGGTCATCCTTTCCATCAAGGTCATAAAAGTTGGCACTTTGAAAAGATTTATTGCTGCTCCTGTAGTTTAGCTTTCTGAAATTGGACCTTAATGAATCTATAAATATGCTACCTCTTAAAATATCAAAAAAACACAGCCTATTTGAAGCATAAGCATTCAAGTGGTATCAGGAAAATGAGTTAATGCCAGGGTTTCCTATATTTCCTACAGGAAACCACCACCTTTCTTTTCTGCTATGGAGGTAGATGCTACAAGCCTGGAAAGCTTCCAGAGTGCTTCTCATCCTGAAGCACAAACTCTGGACTAAGTTCAGCATGAGTGTAGGAGTAAACACAGCAAACATACATCACTTAAAGCAGACTTTGATGCCACCACACTACACATGACAGCAAACCTCCTGTCCTGTCAGTACCAAGAATGCTAACATTGTTTTCCAGAGTTATTTGGCTTATTGAATAGAATTATAGGTTGTTTATACACTTAGAAAATTCAAGCCTCCCCTCAAAAAAAAAAAAAAAAGCTTGAAGCAAACAATAGTAAAAGGCATCAACAGCAGAAAGCAAACCTTTAACACCAAGTCATTCTCACCTTTATCACGATAAGAACAAAGGGGCTGACTGCCAGTCCCAAGTTCTTAGGGTGTCGTAGGCACTGTACTAAGGCCCCATAAGAACCACCACAATTCCTACCCACACACCTTACAGATGAGGGCCTACAGTACAGTATATGATTCCAATCCAATCATAACCAACACATGAGTCAAGAATGCAAATGACAGCCATGAACACTTAGAAACTAAATAGAAACTCAAACATCAAAGTCATGATTAGCAGAAAGAAACGTCCATAAACCTCAAGATTACCTAGGGCCTTGAAAAGTTCTTCTCGTACAGCTGACGTGAATTTTCTGACCAAACACAATGTTGTCACAATGGCAAAGAGTAAATTGTAGGATAATACAATATAGAAATTTCCCAGCCAATTAAATCTTCCAAAGTCTCCAAGTAGATCAAATCTAGTGATTCCTGTTAAAAGAATAAATAAATAAATAAAAGTCCTTAATAAAGTGAGGTGCATTCATATCCCTAACAAAATACAGTTGAAAGCAGGTCAGATTCCACAAACTTTCTCAGATATTTGCAGGATGCTTTCTCAGTGCCCTGGGAAGGCTTTGCCATGAATCATGTGACTGTTTCCTAGCAGGTCAACCCAAGACAGCCCCAACCTTCATGTCTGTACCTGTCATTGCATATGATACACAGAAGAGTGGCATGAGTGTCTATCACGTATTTAGAGTCCACACCTGAATTAAAGAGAAAGCTCAGATGCCATCCACTAGAGCCTGTTCTCCCCCACTACTTCCATAGGAATGACATCTATTACATTCCTGCAACCCAAATTCCAGTGGTAACACCTTACACATTCCTATTTTTTACTGATTTTATTGAGCTATAAATTTTTCTCTGCTCCCCTTCCTGCCTCTCCCCTCCCCTTCAACCCTCTCCCAAGGTCCCCATGCTCCCAATTTACTCAGGAGATCTTGTCTTTTTCTACTTCCCATGTAGATTAGATCCATGAATGGCTCTCTTAGGGGCCTCTCTGTTACCTAGGTTCTCTGGGATTGTGATTTGTGGGCTGGTTTTCTTTGCTTTATATTTTAAAACCACCTACATGTGATAATTGTCTCTCTGGGTCTGGGTTACCTCTCTCAATGTGATGTTGTCTAGATCCATCCATTTGCCCGCACATTTCAAGATGTCATTTTTTCTGCTGCACCTTACACATTCTTAGTGCTCATCACATAAGTGAATAAATAGGACCATTTCCTTACAATACACCATTGGCAGAATTTCATGCTACCATTTACAAAGTAAGAGAGGAATGTCAGGAATGTGTGAAGACTGTATCACACATGGATTTAACTTACTTAATTCAATCAAAGACACATTTAAAATCTTTTTAACTGAAAGAATATTTAAATCAGTATGTGACTCAGGTCCAAAACTTATCATAAAGAGGGCATGAGTGGCAGGATTTTCTGGTAAATAAATCCTACCAGTCAGGTGGATAAATGGAGTAAGAAAGGCCACGGCAGGCTTGAGGAAGACACTGAGGGACTACATGGGGCTATATGGACTACAACAAGAGTTACAAGAAGAAATAGCTACTTCCTCTAGAGGACTATACAAACACAGTTATGTACTGCATATGCTACAGGCCATTTAAGGATTTTATGGGTGATTTCAAAAATACCTTTGACTCAATCTCACATCATCAACTGGCTTTTGAATTTGGCTTTCTGCCCTGATCCAACAAACTTCCATCAACTGTAAGCCTCATAGAGAAGCTTATGGGCAGCAGAAAATCTCCCTATGCAAACAGTACAGTAAGAACAGGGCATTTCAAAAATAGCTCCGAAGTCACTCCCACCTGGAACCAATGTGTGCAAGTTTGAAAGACATTGCCGAAGTGTTTTAAAAATAGATGAAGATTAATGAAGACATTAGATAATACCTTACAAAAAGAAATTTAAAAACCAGATACCAGAAAAGCCTTCAGTGCCTGTCCTGTATTGCTTTAAGATGATGACAACTTTGGCTTCAGTCTCACAGTGCTAAGCCTAAAAGAAAGGACTTTGTTTAAAGGAATGGATGCCTAATAAGATACCTTACTTTTCAAGCTGAGTTATGTAAATAGTTATGGTGCTACCAACACAAGCCTTAAGGCTTCAGCGAACCCAGGACTGGCAACTCAATTGATCCCAAGAGTAAAGATCTCCGTAAGTGTCTGGTAAAAGCCATAGCCACCCTGTAAGAAAAGCACACTCAAACTTCTGCACCTAGATGGTTCCCAAAGGACAAGCTGAGTAGGCCTAGAAGATGTCTACTACTATGGGTGAGTACAAAAAGGGAGGACTAGTGTAGATTTAACACATGTATCTTGTGTTTAATGTGTGCATTTGATTATCCATTCTTATATGTACCACTGACACTCCATACAGACAAATCACTTGATACAAATACAAGGTCTAATATTTTCTTGTTAGTGAACTTTGGACCCCTGCTGTCAACAAGGCTGTAGATAGCTTTGCACCGTCTGTGAAGAGCAGAGCTGGGAGGTCAAATCAGTCACATCAAGCACAGAAGTGCTAGAACAGTGAGAAGAGTGGACACAGACCCTAGAAATGAACCCCACTTAGAAAATAGAAAGTTAGGGTCCAGCCCTAACAGGATATCTAAGTGAAGAACAATCTCGAGCTCAGGGTATTTCAGAAGACATACACAGACACCCAAGAGGAACAAAAATGCCAGTTCACAGTGTTGGGTCTGAAGACACTATTGGTCCAGATGTACTTTAGAAAAAAAAAAACCGTTCAACCAAAATATTCAGAATGAAGATTCTGGGAGGCAGGATCGCCATTTTGGACTGCAGTAGAGGTTAAGAGCCAGTGGCTGGTTGTTTTGCTTTTCTGACCTTCAGGTTGAACCCCAATAACTGTCTATGAGATTTTATTAATCGTGCTACACACACACACACACACACACACACACACACACACACACAT
>NW_004949116.1:4870215-4887948 GCF_000317375.1 Microtus ochrogaster
ACACACACACACACACATGCACTCACGCACGTACACAAAGAAGTTTCATTAGACAGCAATGAGGCACAAGGTCATGTGACCTGGGTGCTACAACACTTTATGACAAGCAATGCATTGCCTCCCCCACAAGGACTCAACCAAGAATGTTTCATGAGTAATTCCTTCCAAAACAACCTTTTTTCTATTCACAGTTTTAAAAGAACTGGTGCACAAAATACAATGACTTTAAGAAGGAGCAGGTTGCCCCACCCACATCGTAAGTCAATATAACGCATGTTCTCTTGCCCACCTGAGTCAACTTCTACTCTGAGCAAGCATGTTCATGTTGGCGAAACTGCACGAGGCCATTCAGAGCATTTGTAAAGTATGGGACACAAAGGGCCTGAAAGTGATGTTATCAGTAAATTATATAAGCTGGCCTAGTACACAAACATCTGGCCTAAATATCCATGATTTTAATGTAAAGGTGCCAAAATAACATGTGTTCTTATTAAATTTATTAGCTAATTTGTATTAAAAATTAATCTCTAAACTCATATGATTAGTTTCAACATCATCCTCACTATGTTTCCATATACTTCCCCTAATTAGATTTATGAAAAAAATTTAGCTAAGATAGTCTATAAAATAAGCATGACTTAGAGACAGTAATGCAATAAAATCCGCAATCATTCTAAACATCCATGCTTTCAGGATTGGTATAAGCAGGCACACTGAATCGATTATCCTGTTTATTAGGGGGGAAAAAGTCACTATAAAATTAAGCTTCTGCTCTGTGGGTAGAATGAAAGATGAAAATTAAAAATCAAAGACTAACTTCTAACATCTTTAAATTTTTATGTAATTAAAATCTTTAAACATGTATTTATCTTATGTGTATGTAAGTTTGTGAGCATGTACATGTATGTGCCACAGCAAGTGTATGGGAGTCAGAGGATAGCTTGTGAAAGTTGGATCTCTCCTTCCATCATGTGTGTGTGCCGGAGACTGAACTCAGGTTGTCATATTTCGCAGCCAGTGCCTCTACTCATTGAGCTATCTGGCCAGCCTCCACTTTTAATAAACATTGCTTGTTTGTTGTTATGTTGGGGGGTTGCATATACCAGATACTAAGGAAATCAGATTGGTCAGTCTTACTGTGAAAGTATGATTTTGTTAAATTATATCCATAAGAAATATAACTATAGGCTTCAGGTACTAGCCAAAAGGTAATAGAGGAGACAATATTTTCTCACCTACCTGAATAAACTTAAAAAGTAGATGTAATATCCAAATAATGGTTTCAAGACCCTGGTCATCAATACTTCTTCCAAGGGCAAACAAGGCCATTACCCTCCCTAAGGAGGAAGGACTCAGAAGTCAGCATGAGGATGGCTTAGTGAGCAGAGAGCTGCTTGGAGTGAAGTTCAGCAGAGCAGAACTGAGCAGAAAACCCAGATATGACTATTACAGCAGCTACAACCTATCCTCTAGTTCAGAAGCTAGAGGAAAGATTGAACCTACTACAATTTTTAAAAAGTCTAAAGCTGACCTATAAAGGAAAATCACAATATAAACTGGAAAAGCATACTTGACAGGATTAAGAGCTGGCTAGATACTACAGAGACTGGCATACTCAAAGACAGCAAAAGAACACAAAATAGAACAAGGAAACTAACAATGTCAATGAACTACACTGATGCCCAGTGGCTGATGATGCACTTGCTCTCCAGAGTCCCTGTAGTGAAGTTGCAGAGATACTTGGCCTGTGACATTCTAGATATGTAAAAAAGAAGAACTGAGTTTAATTCCAAAACAATGGAAGTATAAAGTCAACCCCTGGGTGTTGCTGTCCAGCTCAGATGAGCCCAAAGCCTCGAAAAAAACCCTATCTGAAAAATCAAGGTGGACAGAGCAGTGTGGGAAGTCCTTCTGCATATGTGTTGCTTTTATTGGAAGCAGCTTTTGGCCAATGGCTTAACAGAATATAGCCAGGCTGGAAAAGATATATACAGAAAGTAGGCAGAGTCAGGGAGATGCCATGTAACCACCAGAGGGGAAAGACATGAGGTGCCAGTTAGAACCTTGCCGGTAGCCCATGAACCTTATATAAAATACAAAATAATGGAAATGGGTTAATTCTAGATGTAAGAACTAGATAACAATATGCTTAAGCTATTGGCCAAACAGTATTGCAAATAATATAGTTTCTGTGAGATTATTTCAGGAATCTGGGTGGCCAGGAAACAAAAACGTGGCCTCCAACTACAACAGAGTCTGAGGAATGACACTTGAGGTTGACCTCTAGACTATACTCATATGCACATATGCATCAACACCTACATGAGTGCATACACATACCACACACAAATGCACACATACCACACATACCCACACACATCAATGTACACACAGAGGCACATACACACAGTCTCTATAAGATTAAAATAAAGGATAGATTCCTTGAAGATATATTGGTTTAGGGACTGACAGCTAGAAATATTTCAAATTTGATGACATATATGCATAATGAACTCAAAGAGCAAAAACAAAAATCTGAGGAGGATCCTGCCTAAGCATATAATAATCAAACTGCTAAACCTTCTTTAAAAAAAAAAAAAGAATAGAAATAGTGATCAGAGAAAAATTCTTGTCAAAGCAATGTAAAGGGGAAAACAATGCAAAATATTTTTAACATATGTGTGGTGGTTTGAAAGTGGCCCCCAAAGGGAGTACACTATTAGAAAGTGTGGCCCTGTTGAAGGAAGTGTGTCACTGTGGGGGTGGGCCTTGAAGTCTCTTTTTCTCAAGCTTCACTCAGTGTGACAGTTGACTTCCTGTTGCCTGCAGATGTAGCACTCTCAGCTCCAGCACCACATCTGCCTGTATACTGCCATGCTCCCCTTTATGGTCATAATGGATTGAACCTCTGAAACTGTAAGCTAGTAACCCTCAATTAAATACAATCTAAAATCTCATGTTCAAAAATACCTTCAAAAATAAGGCAAAATAAAGACATCTTGCACATCCAAACAGCACGGGATTTATTATTACCAGCAGACTTGCACTGCAAGAAATGTTACAGAAATTATACCACAGAATTATAGTAACAAAAACAGCATGGTACTGGCACAAAACATATACACAAATGAGGTAGAATAAAAGACACAGAAGTAATCCACTGCCACCTGGTTCTTGACAAAGGAACCAAAAGCACTAGAGAGTAACAGCCTCTTTAATAAGTGGTACCAAGGAGGCTGAGTGTTTTCAGTAAGAACCAAAACTAGATCCTGCCTCTCCTGCATAAAATCAACTCAGAAGAGACTAAAAACTGCAGTGTAACCAACAACTTTGAAGCTACTAGACTAAAGGTAAGAAATAAGATACAGGCAAAGGTTTTCTGGGCAGGACCACATCAGCTCAGGAAACAAAAGCAAAGGAGACAAATAGAACTGCATCAGACTAGAAATCTGCATAATAAAAGAAACAGAATGAAAAAGGCCTACAGAAAGGGAGAAAAATCTTTGACATCTATTTGTTTAACAGATTAATATATAGAATATATTTTTAAAACTCAAAAAAATAAACACCAGAAGAGCAAATAATTCAATAAATGAACAACCGAACTGTTCTCAAAAGAAAATTTTAAAACGACAAATAAACACACACACACACAAAACAACTAACCTCTTTACTATCGAAATGCCACCAAGATTCCATCTTACCTCAGACAGAAATGCTTTTTTCAAACAAATAAAACAAAAACCAAAAGCAACAAATGCTGATAAAGGTGTAGAGAAAGGAAACCTATTCACTGCTAGTTAGAATATAAGTTATTCTAGCCACTATAAAAACCAATATGGAGGTTTTTCAAAAAGTTAGAAATTGAACTTCCATATGATCCAATAGTGTTTCTTCTACATATGTTCTCAAAGGAATCTAGGCAGCTCACTACTGATACACTATGGACATCACTGCTCTATTCACACAACTGTAACAGTGTGTAAGCCTTCAAGTAACCAGTCAAGCAACTTCTCAGAGCTATGTCAATAGACCAACAAAGAGTTAACCTCTAAGCATACAGATGAGCAAGAAAGGGGATCAAGGGAGAGATGAGATGGCTAGAAATAGGCAACAGATGAGGTCACACCAGGAATCAAGTTTGATATCAATACTCTAGCTATCCAAATCAAGACAAGCTCACACAGCTATTTAACATAAAGGCAAAGGTTTAAAGTACAAGAATGGAAAAGTGTCACAAGAAAAGAGAAACAGCTATTTTTAACATGACTAAAAGGAGACTTCAGAAAAGAGTTATAAGTAATGTGCACCACTATAATAATTACAAAGTGTCCGTTCACCAGGGACCCCACATTTAAGCTTTAAAGTATGTGAAGCAAGCAGACAGACATACACAAGAGAGAGGCCCACAATCCAACCAGTGTTTCCACAGTCCTGCTCTCAACGCAGCCGAAACAAGTGGACCCCAGGATCCAGAGGACGTGAGGGCACCTGCCAGCCAGTGGACCCAACACTGAAAAACGTAGCACCAAGAAGATGCGAATGTCCTTTCCTTCCTACTGTGTCTTGCCTACTCAACAATAGCTGAAATGATGCTATACATGCTATACATGCAAAGTGCATTCCTTCACATTGACATCAGCAAAGAAACTAAAAAATACTAAAAATCAAATCTCTTAAACATCCCCAAATGTTTGGGAATAAAATATCATACTTCAAAATATCCCATGAGTCAGAGAAGAAATAAAAAAGTATTCTTAACAAAATTAAAATTAAAATGCTCTGTATGAAGGTTTGGGGGAGATGCAGTGGAGAGGCAGCAGCAGGGAGCAAAGGGTGGAAGTAAAGGGGTAATACAGGAGGGGACACAACCGAGGGGGCAGCACAGGGAGGTAGCAGCTAAAGCAGGGGATGCAGCCAGGAGGTAAAATGAAGAGGGGGCATGACTACAATGGGAAAGGGGTTGCTGCCAGCAATACTTAGATCAGAAAAAGACCTCAAAACTCAGTGAACTCAGCTCCAATTGCAAGGGAGTAAGAAAATATACTTGAGAGGACCAAATCAGTGAACTAGAAAGTACAAACAGGAAAGTAAAATAAAATCAAAGCTGCTTCTCTCAGAGGATCAATAAATCAATACATATGTATGCACACTGTTCAGGAAAAGAGAAAGAAAACACAAAAGATCTGTGTTGAGTCTCCACTTCTACTGCTGGCTGAGGGAGCTGCCCACAGATCTGACACTGTTGCTGATATTAACAAAGCTTGTTCAAGCTGAGTAGGGCTCTTTCCATAAAAGAAACTGAACTGTTGCTAAACCTTTTACAAAAAGTAAATTTCAAACCAGATGGCATCATCAGTGAGCAATAGAACACTGAAAGAGGAGAAACAAGTCTATGACAACCACCCATGGAAATTCAAGTGCTTCTGAACACATGTAGTGAGGAAATCATCACATACACATTAAAAGCAGAAAGAAGCTTCAAAAAAAAAAAAAAAAAGGAGGGGAGAACCACAGAACAATGTTATCAAAAACACTGAAAGAAAAAGTCCTCAGCCAATTTTCATCATATTCAATCCAAAAAAGATAATACATCATGATACATGAAGCTCACCCAAGAAACAGCAGGCTACTTACTTGCTATAAACTCACTTTGTTTTAACTGAAGGCAATTTAATGAAGTATTCAGGTAAACTTCAGTAAGTATATGAACTCAAATATAAACTAAAATCCAATGACAGAGAATAAAAAGGAGAGTCTAAGAAAGAACCAATTTTCAAAGATGAAAACATCTAGCCCTTTCCTGAAGGAACTCTTCAGAGGAGGTCCAGCAGTCTCCCAGAGACACTTTCTCTCTTTTGGTCTGGCTTCAAATCTTACCCCACTCTCCACAAAATCATAAATAACAAGAAGGCTCCAGTGTGTATTCCTCTCAGGAGTTCAGGAGGGAAACAAGGTGGATAGGAAGAAGTTGGATACAAGATGACAGAAACACTGCCCTAACTTTCACGTGCTCTGGCCTCTTGGATGTAAGTGTCCCAAAGACTAATGAGCTCTGCTTTTGCAATGACCTGTGCAGCATAGAGTGGGACCCCAGGGCATCCCAGAGTTACACTGATTTGCTTACCAGGGGGCAAACGGTGGTCAGAGGTGTAGATTCTGAACAAACGATGAAAGGTAGTTAGGGAGCAATGAAGGAGACATCAAGGAGTTGACAAAGGAGGAGGTGACAAACGGGAAAGCAGGGGGTAATAATGAAGAAGAGATACAGGTGTGAGATCACAAATGTCAAATGGCACAGCATGGGACAACCCAGGAGTCAGCAGCAGCCTGCACATACAGACCTTATTAAGTGTTTTAGTTTGAAATTCATTTCCAGATGTCTAAATGCTGACAGAAGAAATGAGTTCAAAACCTTCCCTTCTTAATGCCCACTGGGCAGCACAGAATCAAGACTCTTCAGAAGGAACAACAAAGTCAACAAAAGAATCAGAAACAAAGTAATAGCCACGTGACAATTACCATTTTCTACAGAGTATATGCACACACCTCTAGAAAAGAAAATCTGAAAAGCTGTAAAAACAAAGTGGCTTGTGGAAACTGAAGTAGGACTAGGATTGAAAGCATGATCAGACCACAAACTTTAGCCACGGTGATGGAGAAATCAAGTTGGCACTCAACAAGAAGCTTCCTCCCAACTGGCTAGCTTTCATAGTACTGGAAGGTGCTATACAGTGCTGGAGTGGAAGGGGTCATCAACAATCTTACCCAGCCGTGAACCCTGTGAACTACAATAACAATCGTGAGATAGCATATGGGTGCAACAATGACATGAAAGTTATGGAGGCAGCCAACCACTTTTTAATTGGATTTAAGGCCTACTCCGCAGAAGGAAATGTATGTCTGATACTACAAATCTGACCAAGAACCCATGGTTGGAGAACTTTATATTACTATTATTTTCTTAAATGGACATAGTATCAATCTGCCCCTAAATTCATTATCTCTATATTCATAGATTTGTGCAGCTCTCAGACTTCATCAGAAAAATTTCCTTGTGCAGTGAGCAGCAGTTAACATAGAAAGTCACAGCTGGTCAAAATCCAAAAGAAAGCTCAGTCACAAAGGGAACATCTATATCACGGCTCCCAACAAGGCTCTGATCTCATGAAGGAAAGAGTCAGGATTTCTAAACATGAGCTCAAAGCAGCTTGGTTTGCCAGCATGGAGTGGGGATGAGCTCATGAGCCCCACCCACCTTGGCGGGGAAACTATTGCCAGAAGATCACTTCTGAAGAGGGAGAGTTTTCTTTAAGAACTTGGCCCCAGGTATGCTCCAGTGGATGGTCCTACACTAATGAGTATTATGGCAACACAAATTGGCATCAGTGGGTTTTTAAAAAAGGATACAAAGTTGAGAAAGTATGGATCTGGGAGGAGTTAAAGAGAGAAGAGGAAGGTAAATATGATCAAAATACATTGTATATATATAGGACAGTCTCAAAAAATTAATGAAAATACTGTTTTAAATTTTAAAAAATCATAGTCAGAAGCCTCTTCAGTCCAATCTAATACTTAATACTCTTCATAAATGTAATCTATTCATATTTTTTTTAAATTTTCTACAACTGAGATGGCCTGTTCCCATCTCAGAGTTGACTGTATGTGTCCACTGGAGATACTCAGCTAGGTTAAGGCTCTTTATTCTTAGTATAAATGAGACCCTTACTATAACTGCCGAGTTCTGACAACATCTTCACATTTTAAAGCAGACCCAAGGCTCCTTCTCACCAGATGATTCCAACTGGAATTACTTTCATACAAGCTAAAGCTTAGGAACTATACCAACAGGCAGCTACATTTTGACTGCAATGACCAATGTGGCCTGTTCCATGCAGAGCACTGGAACACATGGGAAGACAGGCAGACACGAGCTGAGGACCATCACTAGCTGCTCTCCTGATTCTGGCATATAATGCAGGATAGTTTTTAGCAATTCCTTATTCTTAGAAATCCTAAGCAGATCTAAAAATTTAATGCTCAAACATATAAGGAACATTAGTAGTCAAACATAAGTTAATTAAAACTGCTTATTTGTTATTATCTTTTATTCAACTAGATATAATGACATTGTATACAAATTTTCCTGAGAAATTTTCAGTATGGATCTTCAAACTACTTTTACATAGATTCTATAATTGGAATATATAAATTAAACATATGTTTCACATCTGCCAGGGATGGATATCTGTAAAAGCATCATTTACTTCCATCTGACATTGAGAAACAGGAAACATGCAAAGCCCACAATGAAAAGCAACAGTTTACGCAAATAAATGACTCTTCAAGAAACAGAGATTTCTAACAAAGTCCCCAAATCAAGATGCAACAAAAGAGAATAAACCACCTTATCTCCTGCTAGATGACAGATTACTAGACTCAGATGAGAAGACACCTAAAATATGCATAAGCTGATCTAAAGGGTATTTTTGTTTCAGTATCATAAATACTTTCTGTAAGTCAGCATTTGAACCTTGTATAACTTTTAAGTACAGAAAAGGTTTTTAAGATAAAAAATAAAAGTAATTTTGAAGCGTAATTAGCAAATGTATTTCAAAGACCATTGTCTGCACCTGAAGAAAAACTTCAGAAGAAGAATAAAGAAAACCAACCTTCATTTGTTGTCTCCACAGAGCATGATAAAGAGCACACTGGCAACTATGTGAGATATGTTTTTCAAAACAGAGAAGGCTGGGCATCTAGGGATGACTGGTTCACTCTTCTGAATTGACCTTTAACAACCATCTCCGCTAGTCACACTCAGACCGTATTAAACAGCAGTCTATTACTTAAAAGCATCCACTATGCCAAAACAGAGACTCTTCACAACCAAAGTCTGAGCACACAACACAACAATGCGCCAGATCACAGGCGGCACAACAATGCTCTTCCAGGTTTTAAAGGGCTGAATGCAAAAACCTTACATTTGCTACATACAATAAACTACATTCATTTCATCGACTTAAAATGCCTGCTCAAAATAACCCTCACTCCTTCTTTGTAGCAAGTGATAAGCTTATTAAGTTATTTAGTGGACATTTTTCAGTGAATACATTTCCCTCATTCAAATGTAGCAAGCTATCTGAGAGTAATGCTTCAATGAGCACGTTATGTCACATCGTGCACTCAAACCTTGAGCTGGATGTATGGCAGTACCCATAATGCAACAACAATAGCAGCTAATGATTTCTAAAATAAATCAGCTACAAAAAAATTTTCCTCTTCTTTTTAACAACCAGATTACCAAACTAACTATGGTACTCTGGATTCAGTGTACTTTTAATTCATAGTTGAAATTATCCTCTTCACCAAACTATCACTGAAATAGAGAAAAGTTGTGTGTTAGGTTCTATATTTTGTTCTGCTGTGTCCCATTTCTCCTAATGACAGATGCTGTGGGCTGATCTTACAGGAGCAAAGGAGACCATGCTGAGGTCAGATCTCCTTGTGAGAGGCGAGGAGAGAGGGACATTTTCACAGTTAGGAATGTGGTTAATGCATCCTCTATTCTGGTCTCAAGCTTTTCAGCTAGTGCATCACAATCCTGCTCTTCAGCAGGGGCACACTTGCCACAGCTCTCTGTATCTCACCTTCTTAAAATCAAAGACTCAATCCTAAAGCATTAACAGAAGAATTACAAAGTAACTCTCTAGTTTGCATTTCCCATAATACTAAAATAAGGCTTTATCTCTAGTCTAGAACTTTGCTTTTTTAATGCTGCGGAAAGCCTCTGTGAATCTGTTTAACGTATTTACTCTTTTCATCTATTCAGTGCCACTGGGCATAACACGTATTGCAGTGCGTGCCGCTGTCTTACACGGCGCCACATGACTCACTGTACCGCAGCGCACTCCACTAATCCTGTTTGGACAGCTGGGTCCAAGAGCTTCTCAGCTGCATTTTAATTGTTCCATCTTTTTTTTTCTTTTTATTTATCTCTATGGCAAACTACTCAGGAATTTAATTTGTCAGGCTTCAAAAAGTAAATTTCGCCATTAATTTGTTTTCTTTGTATTAAGTCTATACTAAGCATGTGATTTTTCTCCCACAAAATTGAAATACATTAATGGTTATCAATTACTTTTAAATAACACATTATAATAAGTAAGGTTTGCAAAGGTTTAAAATGGAAAGATGGCTGATCACTACCATTATCTGCTTGACTGTCCTAACAGATGTAGCATTTAGCTTAAAATGGTGGCATAATGTGCATCTTTCAAGATTAGACACCATAAGCAGATGCGTCCTACTAATTAAACATGAAAGAGACATAACCACTAAACAAACGGCCCATGGAAAACAGGTCTCTTTAACACTTACATTTGTATTCTACTTTTTATTGAAACATAGAAGACTTTGGAAAATTTAGGAAGAAAACCACTTTCTGACATAGCTGCAACACTGATGGCATGAGCTTCAAATTCAAAATGGAGGCGGTGTCTGAGTTAGAGCAACTCCCAGGCCTGCAGCTGCTATTGAAGCCAGGGCCAGAGTTCATAGATGAAATCTGTCTGGTCATTTTTCAATCATTAATTTCCAAAGTTAAAACCTAAGCCTAGAGAATTATATAGAACTGCCTACAAGAAACTTCTGCCTGAAATAATGTTTAGCCAAGCACAGCCTAGAACAATGCTTTATAGAAAGAGCCAAATGACTTACGACTCAACTCTTTCAGTGACAAAAACCTGTCTGCACACTCACAATGTAAGGAAATGCTATGATTGGCAGGCACGTGGAAACAACAAGACAAAAAAGTATCTTGGAATTGGCGTGTGCTCCCAGGGCCTGCACATCATGCTCAGCTCTATTTTTATGGACACAAAGCAGCTTAAAGTAGGTTTACAAACTTTTAAAACCACACACTAAACTATACATCTGGAAAGACATTTCATAAAAATTATTTTTATATTTTCTAGGCATTAAGCTTTTTTAAAAGTCACAAGTTTCCTCACTAGAAGATTCTTTCTGCCCAACTTGTGAATTAGTGAGGGAAAGAGTCTATTGTTTAGGAAAGGAATGCTTTAAGTGCTTAAAAAATAAATGGCCTTTGTTTAAGAAAAGCACTTGCTTTGGTACGGCCCTAAACACAAATCAAACACAAAATAATATAAGAAGAAGTATTACATTTTAAAGATGATTTTTAAAAACTTTACCAAGCAAAAGTTAGAAAGATTTAGTAAAGCTATCTATAAAGATAATGATTTTTAATGAACAGTTCTCAGTCAAATTTACCCAGTGTTCTTGACATCACAGGCAGAGCAGAGCTCAAGACAAGGATTGACACACAATTCCCAATGATCTGTGGAGAGAAAGGAAGGAAGTGAGTAGTAAAACAGCAGGGGGCAAAGAGCACACTCACAGACAGCACTCAGTACAGGGCAATACCCAGAGCACTTGCTAGCTCCCTAATCACACTAACCATGAGAGTAAAATTTAAACAGAATAAGCCTTTCCTTTAATTTTATAGAAATTAAAGTTATTTCTATGAATTCCACAAAATACACATAGTATAGGTACAAATACAAAGTCAAAGAATACTTAAATCATACACATTTTATATTATTGATGCGGTTGTTAATTTGAAGCTTTGACAATGAAATAAAAAAGAATGCCTCTGGACTTCTGACTAAACTTAAAGACAGACTGCTGGCAAGATCTTTTATATAATATCTACTCTGACCTGTTTGACTTTTATACAATTCAGTCTTAAATGTGAAAACACTAGAAACCAAAATATCTAGACTCTAGTAATTCATTTTTCAATGTATCTTCTGTTTACTCTTTCATCTTCAATAGGAAGCACTAGAAGCACCAATTAGTATTTATAGTCTCCTCAACTAGACACTGGCTACTGATTGACTTTAAAAAATCTGCACCTTATACATCTGGGTCAGCGGATAGACAGATATGTATGTATATGTGATATGTATTATAGAGGGGGTTCTTTGCCATATATACACATACATACAAACACACTTTAACTAGGCTGTAAATACAGACTACATAATAAAAACGGAAATGGGCCAGCAGCTTGTAACCATTCTTCTTAGGCAGCATGTGAGAATATTTTACAAAGACACATTTATTATGTAAGATAAGAGCCTTTATTGTTCTGGAGCCAATGACATATTGTATAAAGTCAAATTAGTCTCAGACCACACTGTTAATAAACAGAGCTCTTCCTTCTCACTTTAATTATTCAGAATTGAAATACTTTGTCTCAACTACTTGCAGCAACTAAGTTCTTCAGATTTCAAAAAAGTCCTGAAGCACAGTTCGCATAGTCCAAGTTACTCATTAGCAATATGTTTTCTTTAAGAAGAAAAATGGTCCTTTCAGAAGCATTCCACAAGGAGCTACCAAGCTCTGTAGTTCCGTGCATTTACAAGTGAATGGATGCAGTCCAAATTACACAGAGCACATCCTTTGCCACTCACTCAGCATTCTGAAATCTTCCTTTGTGTGTCCGCCGCTTACAAATACCTATCAGCCCGGATAAGCCATTCAGGGTGATTACTAACTAAAGCCTTGTTTGTCTTGGAAGCAAGAGGAAAGCCACCAGCACCTACAACTCTACCTTACCTTTGTCATCGTTGTGTCATCCTTCTTGGGTGTAAAGTTTCCAAAAAATCTGAGGCTATAGAAACCAACTACAGAAGACACCATGAGATAGCTGTAAGAATGAAGGAAAAACACTCCAAGGAAATGCACATTTCCCCAAGTCTGAAGCCCACAGGAAAAACAAAACACAACAAGCCACTGAGGCTTGAGAAGAACTGACTTGCTTTTTCTTCTAGACAAGTGTCTTACTAAATTACCCTTGTCCCAGGAAATAGACAGAAAACTTGTTAACAAACATAACATTCAGCTGAAGAAAGGATACAAAATCAGAATGATTTCAAGTGCAGCTCCCACAAAGCCAAAAGTGGAGAGAGAGGCGCTTCCTATCCCAGGCCCCTGCAAGGAAAACACTCCTCAGAACCAGTGACACCATTACACAGACAGTTCCAACTGGAAACATCAACCTTAGAATAGCGTGAGTCTTCCAAAGGATGACTGACCTAAGCACAAACTTGGCAGCACGCTAATCATTTTAACAGGTTCAAAAATAACCTGAATAACTGTACACGTACTTTTAAGTTTCTTGCCAAAATGATACCAATATGATTACTATTATAAAATAGAACAATCTGCTATTTGAGAAAAGCAGCTTGAATGTTCTAGGGAGGTTTTTTAAATAGATAATAGTTTAGAGCAGAATACTGACATAAACCAAGGTAGAAGTAACATATAAAAATTATATCATAAATCCTGCCAAATTTAAGATATACTTACAAATAATGTATATCCAGTTTCCTTTTCCCAAATTTTTTCAATAATTCATTATAAAAGTGTGACTGCTAGCACATTTTTAAAAAAAATGTAAAGTAATTTAACAGAATAAAAAGCAATGCATAAATTCTCACAAAAATTACCCCAATTTCAAGACCTACCTTTACCAAGAACTTAGACAAAACAAAATAAATAATGTTCAGATACTGAAAACTGAGAGCAACCATCACTCCCCCATTAAAGCAGGAACAATATTTTCAAAGCTTACTGATAGAGATTAAAGGATAATCTCTGAATGCACATCATCATTTCCCTGGTCATTTTAAATCACAATGGCAGCCAGACTAATAAAACAGAAACCAATAAATAATATCACACACATTATATATACATTCTAATTTAGACATAAAGGAATAAGAATACCATGGCAATTCCATTCATGAATAAAGTGATGGCATGGGACTTATCATCTTTTTGTCATTTAAGAGAATATGGACAATGCCAAAAGCAAGTGGTCAGGTTTTAGACATGCCATCCCAAATTGGACCCTAAGAAAATCCCTTGTTGTAGGTGTCGGGTTCCCAATGCAGAGAAGAGGAGCCTCCTCCTTCCTCAAGGCAGGACCCAGAAGCAGTGGAGTACATGATTAGGGAGCTGCACACCATACCATCACTGTCCATTCCTCTGCAAATGGAAGCTACGCTTTCATAAATTTTATATTAAATTCATCCATTTTTCTCTCATTATGCCTTTTGCTATTAAGACCTCTACCATGAACCCAGTGTTGGATAAGGAAAAGATCCTACTTTCCTACACTACAAAGGTATACTGGCCAAGATGGAAAGATGTTCTGGAATACTCACTCTCTCAAGAGAGACTAAGAGAAAATTAAAAAGAGTTCATACATTTACACAAGCATACAGTGAGCCCTGGGGGTACAAGTCACTGTACTGAACAGGAAGGAGATGACACAAAATGCACCCGACTCTTTTGTTCCACTATACTGGGGTGAGAGTCAACAGAAATCACAGGAGCAACTTCCTGGTGTGGGAATTCGGCATAAGAAAAAAGACAAAGCCGAGCTGCAGAAGAGGAGTGCCTTTGCAGCAGGCCCTCCAGTGAGAACTGACAGTGAAACAAGGTGATAGAAGGTGGCAAGAGGGCCCAGACACACTGCTGGTTGGGAAAGTCAAGACAATGGCTAAAAAAAAAATTAAAAGCAGGGTACCTCCATCTCAGGTGAAAAGAAAGGAATTAAGACAGGGACTGACTTTTTTTCCTGTGGAGAAAAAAATGGCAACATCTGGCTTACGAGAAATATGACATAGTAAGATCAAGAGGGTCTTAAAGACACCACTATGAGGACTGGAAATCCTATTGACCTAGAAAAACAAAATGTACTTCAAAATGTAAATCAAGTAACATTTTATATATTCAAAAGCTACCAGGTCTGGTGGCCCACACCTGTAATCCCAGTACAAAGGAGGTAGGAGCAGGAGGATCAGACATTCAGCCATCCTTGGCTCCAGAGGGAGTTTGAAGCCAGGCTGGGCTACATGAGATCCTGTTCAAAAACATAAACACATGCATGTGTGTGTACATGAGTGTGTGCATGTATGGGCATATGAGCATGTATGCACACATACACACACAGACACCACCACCATTAGCCGCAGCAGTAGCAGAAGAGGGGTATTTCCAAACTTTATAGACAGCTGGAAAAGTGTTGCAAGCTAAATATTGTGGCATACATCTGTAACCTCATCACTTGAGAGACTGAGGCAAGATCATTGCAAAAGGATGACAAAAGACAGCAAGTCAACTACAAATATTTAATGATATATCTCTTCCTAGAGCATATATTCGAATATATACCAGAACCTAACAAAAATCATCAACTTTTTATTTGGGACTATTTTTGAGACACAGTCTTAATTGTAGTCCAGGCTGGCCTTGAACTAAAACTCAAAACATTTAGTCTCTTAGGTGCTAGGAGTGTACGCATGATGCATGTGCCACCAAGAATAGTGGAAGCACCAATCTTTAAACCAGATAAAAGTTAACTCATGAAAAAAGTACATCTAGACTCTCCTCCAATAACCACACATTTTAAACAAGTTTCATAAATTCTGTGAAACTTCTGACACTCATTTCCCTCCACATATATATATACACAAATATGTAGCAAGTTTGTTAAATCTGCTCTTTATACAACACTATTTTAAAGCATGCATTTTCTTTAAAGAATTCCAAATAAAAACTTCAGTAAAAATCAATATCATGTCTGACATTGAAGTCTATAAATAACACTGATACTTGAAAAAATGCCCTAGAAACCAAAGTGTGCATGAGTGTGTAAACATGTTTGTGAAAGCTTTTTATTCAGAGAAAGTCACAGGGCTTGGGATGCTTACATTCAGAAAGGTGTTTCCAGGAACTTACACAAAATATTCAAATACACATCTAAAAAGACTTTTGAATGCATTTAACTTTACCCTTGTTCCCTTTGGCATTGCAGTCTCATCAACCAGTAGGCAAAGAATATTACACGCCACCAAGAGGACCGAAATGGACTGCAACAGAGAGAGAGCTGTCAGGTCCCAGTTTCAAACACTTCTTTTGACAGTGCACATCACCTGTGTCTTTCAGAATGGGGAAGTACAGTATATACAAGCACTCCGAGACAAACTGCAAGCATTTTGTAAATTATGATTTCAAGATTTATGACAGAAGGTAACAATACGGATGGATTTATTGTGTAGACTTCTCAGTGAGAAGTCCACAGCTCCCCTGACTTTCTAGGGCCATGCTCTGGCACAGCTCATCTTAGAAAGGAATTCCACTCCTGCAGCTTTTGGAGCAGCAGTTATGCTTTGTGTTTTCTTAATTCTACTCAAACAAAACCTGCAGTTCCTGTTGCATGAGGAAGTGTAACCTTAAGGATTTATCTAATTGTCATTCATTTCCATTCTTTGCTGTGCTGAATTTTTACAAATTGAGATACAGACAGATTTTGATTCTGTTGCTAGAAACCCAGTTAACTGGAAACAGCTCAGCTAAAGGAAACAGTAAACAAAAGACAATACAGTTTATTTAAGCCAGCAAGCAACTTCTTACTGTTTCAATAAGAAGTAGAACCATAACAGCAGGATACACCAGATTTCTCTCCCATGCCGAAGCCTTTTTTCGCCTCTCTATTAGAAAGAAAAACAAAGTAAAAATTTCAGCAATTTCCAAAAATTCTCTCCAGGTTCATATTTTCCTCACATCTCATTATATTGTGACCAGTGTACATTATTTTTTGTTTTCTGAAAAACATAAATTTTAAGATAAATTGGTTTTTTTATTTTTATCTATAAACTATAAAAATCCATTTAAAATTAGCTTGCTACATTAAAAGTTCAATGCCATGAAGCTTAAATTTCAGCTTAGTAAAGACAATTTTGCTTTTAAGAAAATATATCATTAATAAATAGCTCACTTTTAGGATGACGAATATGTGTACTTGACACACATGTATATACTGACACAGGCAGATATTTGAGGGAATAAAGGAGTGTGAGTGATAATCCCCTCTAGTCTCAGGTCCCAAGGCTGAACATCTGCTTTCCAGAGGCTTTAAGGGAATTTCCCATTCTAGATGAAACAATCTACTTCATACCACACCCGATCCATGCTATGAACACTAGGGAAGAGAAATTGAACTTGAAAACCATCTCTAGATGTATTAGAGCAACAAGTTAAGGAAAGCAAGAGGCCAATATTGTGTGATGTAGTGGAGGTGAGCCCTCTCTGTGTGCATCCATTCCCAGCAAGGCAGTTTCAATATGGAGTTAGTATGGGCCCAAGAGTCTGATAAATCAAGTAGAAGTCAAGAGACAATGCATGGCATGGGCCTTGAGTGGCTCAGCAGTTCAGAGCACCTGCTCCTCATCCAGACCTGGGTTTGGTTCCTAGACCCACATTGTGTGGCTCACAACCACCTGTAACTCCTGCTCCAGGGTTCTGTGTGTACCTGCACACATGCGGCACACATACAGCCAAGCAGACACACAAACACACACACACAATTTTTTTCCCTTTACATTTGTGAAAGAGGCAAAAGCAGCAGCAATGCTGAGGCAAACTCTCAGGAAACCCAACAAAGCCAAGGATGAAAAAAAAAAGACCCAAGAAGCTTGGAGTTAGCAAAGAAGTCAGAATTTTAGAGGGCAAATCCCAGAGAGAAGAAATGGATTAAGAAGTAAGCCTGCCAGTCTTCTACTTCTCCTGGGCGCATCTGCTTCTTTTTTTTCTAGAGCTTTCAGGTGTGTTGTTAAGTCCCCAATGTATGCATTCTCC
>NW_004949116.1:4890426-4893089 GCF_000317375.1 Microtus ochrogaster
AAAAAAAAAAAGAAGTAAGCCTGCCATGTAGATTCCTTCTTCCTTGAGACCTCAGTAGTGAGAATGCTATGAAAAGGGAGGGAGAGATACAGGTGAGAGGCAAAGCTGCCGGGCCCAACCTAAAGTCCACTAGGAAGTAGAGTCAGAACCAATGAAAAGCAATACCTTAGAAAAGAGACAGTCAGACAGTGTACGGCCACTCTAACAGCCTACCCAAAAGAAGAAAATGTCCTCCAGCTTCTATAATTTTAAGAAATATCCAGAAATCAGTCAAACATTATCAGGAGGTAAAGAAGAAACAGAGCCAACAGGAACAGACCCTCAATTGTCCACACACAGACTAACAAAAAGAGGCCTTAACTGATAGTCAACTAAATAAATGACAAAACAACAAAACTCACAAATAAATCTGAACCAATGAAAACAGCCAAATGAACATCCTAGAGCTGAAAAATACTGTAAATGTAAAATGAAATGAAAATGTTAAAAGAATGAAAAATTCAATAAGAAGTTTAAACAACAGTATGGCACATCTGGGAGATACTAAAGTAGAAGACAGACGAGAAGACAGCATGAGAGGCTAGGACACAGAAAACAAGTGATAGAGAATGAGGAAAAGTCTAGTGTGTATTTAACCAGAAGCTGAAGAAATCAAAGAAAATGGGACAGATAAAAACTGATAAGGGGGCCTGCTGGGTGCCACTAGGGCCTGGTGGATGAAGGACACTGACATTCCCACCTGGAGTAACTTACCCAGGGTGGAGAGGAGAAACCATCAGCCAGCTCTGGTGCCTGGTGGTCAGTGCCATTAGAGTGAGCCAATATATGGTATGAGAGAGATAGAGAAGCAGAATGGCCTTTGTTCTGTGGGGAGAGGCAGATCTAAAGAGGCAAAGGCAGTAAGGAACGGGCTGATGAGGGAAGCCTGCTTGTCATCTGAGGTCACGTTGACTTCCAGGCCTGGGCTGCTGCCAAAGGCCGTGAATGGGTCTATGGCTCTGTCTTAGCTGTGGTCTGTGTTGATGTTTGTGGCTCCTGTCATCACTGAAGGCCATGAGGATGTCTGGGGTCTGGGCTGTCAAATGTGCCATGTTGGTGCCCGAAGGCCATCCACCACAGGGGCCACCCTGAGTGAGTGGCCTGCACTGCCACCTGGGGCCATGGAGACATCGGGGCCCAAGCTACAGCCCAAGACCATATCTGGGTTCATGATTTTACTGCAGCCAAAGTCCATACTGACAACTATGATTCCTGTTGCCATCAAGGGCAGTGCAATGCCTAGGAACCGGCCCACCACCTGGGGCCATATTGGTGTCTGAGAGCCACCCTGTGGCTGGAGCAATGCTGATCTGAGTGGCCTATGATGCCACATAGGGCCATCGTGACATCTGGGCCCAGCTGCTCCTAGGAACCAGACAATGATCCCTCCATAGTCAGGTCTCTATGTTGATGTCCTTGGCCCATGTTGCCACCAAAAGCCACAAGGATGCCAGAAGTCTGTGCTACCACCTGGCCATGTTGGAGTGGGGACCATGCTTCTGCCGGGCCCATTCTGATCTGAGAGGCCTGCACTACCACCCTGAGCAATGGTGACAACTGAGCCCAAACTGTTGCTGATGCTCATATCTAGGTCTATGGCTCTGATGCAGCTGTGGTCTCTGTTGATATCTGTTGCCCATGTTACCACAGGAGCCCATATGAACCATGTGTTAAAGTACAAGGGCTAAGCTAGCACTGGTTCTCACTGGCCCAGAGAGAGCAGCCCTCTCCGACTGGAGAGCTGACCCTGCCCCCTCATCCTGCCCCTCATAGGAGGCCCCCATGTGCACTTGGGAAAGCTGGCCCCAAGCTTCAACATGGGCATGGGAGAGCTGGGTCTGCCCCTCATCTGAGGGGTGGTGATCCCAGCAGCCCAGATAAACCAAGTCAGCTACCACCCAGGTATACATCTAGGGCTTTGAGTTGGCACTCCCCAGTATCTACCCCAGCTATGACCTGCTAGAGTACATGAGGGACTGGCCCTGCTCCATAGCCACAGGATCTCCATAAGTTGGGGCAACAGCAGAAGATCTGAGAGGAGATAGTGAGGGTCCAGCACTGATGGTGTACCAGAAGCTAGAGGCCTTGAACCAGACCAACAACTCACTACACAATGAACATTTTCAAGTAAAACTGTTTGGACAGAAAACATGATACACTGCAGCTCCCAGTGTCACTGAAACGAATAAAAAGGCAATAGAGATGCAGGGAAAATGGAGGAGGGGAGGGCTTTTGTTTGTGTGTTTAATTAATATTCTTATTTTTATTATTACTTTAAAGTTTTTCTTGGTGGGGGACACTACAAGGGTGAAGGATAGATATGGAGAGACTGGGAAATGAGTGGAACTGAGGTTCACGATGTTAAATTCCAAAAGAATCAATAAAAAATTACGTTTTAAAAAATTGATAAGATAATGACCAATAAAGGTCTTGGAGAGATTAGGGATACAAGGGTCATACCTAAATATAACAAAAGCTATTTACAACAAGCCGACAGCCAACATTAAATTAAACGGAGAAAAACCTCAAAGCCATCCCACTAAAATCAGGAACATGACAAGGCTGTCCACTCTCTCCATACCTCTTCAATATAGTGCTTGAAGTTCTAGCAATAGCAATAAGAC
>NW_004949116.1:4894964-4905288 GCF_000317375.1 Microtus ochrogaster
GCAGTTTGGATGCTCACCTTACTAGACCTGGATGGAGGTGGGTGGTCCTTGGACTTCCCACAGGGCAGGGAACCCTGACTGCTCTTTGGGCTGACTAGAGAGGGGGAGTTGATTGGGGGAGGGGGAGGGGCGGGAAATGGGAGGCGGTGGTGGGGAGGAGACAGAAATCTTTAATAAGTAAATAATAAAAAAAAGATAATGACCAACAGTTTTTCAAATAATAAAATCATCAAGCCACAGCCACAGAAGTAAGAAGAGAAAGAAAGGCAGGCAAGCAGGTATACATACACACACAAAATGTTCAGGACCCTCAACTTCTGATCTTGGGAAACACAATAGATTTGAGGGGCAGTGAACAATACAAACCTAAATGACCTCATTTAACATCTTGAAAGTTTCTAGAACATGATGGCTAGGCACAGGAACCAAGAAAAGCTCAGTTCATTCCTGCCCAGAAAACATGAAATGTGAGTCTGAGAAAACCCAACTAACTGAGATCTTCAGAAACAAGATTGCAGGACAAATTAAGTACACCAAAAGTCTGCCAACGGTCACCTCATATATTCAACTCAGACACGAAACACTCCATGGCTAAAGACAAACATGAGGGAATAGTGCTTGATAGTTGCCTGGGCCACAAGGAGAAATGCCCCACAATGGAGCAGGTGCCCTGGAGCAGTACTGCTTGGGTCCAGCCCAGTGAGATTTCAGAGACAGGCAACTGAATCAGTTAACTGCATTTCAATCCAAAGTTCCTTCCCCTCAGGGATGCAAAAAAATACCAGCATCCCAAAAAAAATGCCTATTTTCCTTTCCAAAAATGCTGAGCATGCAAAGAAGTAAAAAATAATATAAAACAAATAATATGAAACAAAACCAATCATTTGAAACGTAACAAGAGCTAACAAAGAATGTCATAATTCACAGGCAAAGCAATCAGAAGTGCGTTTTACTAGTGATGGTTTCTATTGTTGTATTATCAACACCATGACCAAAAGAAACCTGGGGAGAGAGGAGTTTATTTCAGCTCACAGTTATAGTCCCTCATCTGAAGAGAAGTCAGAACAGAAATTCAAGGCAGAAGCATGGAGGAAGAACTGATGCAGAAGCCACAGAGGAATGCTGCTTACTAGCTTGCTCCTCCTAACATGTTCAGACCGCTTTCTTACACCACTCAGGACCACCTCCCAAGGGTGGTACCATCTACAATGAGCTGGGCCTTCCCACATTAATCATTAATTTAAAAAAAAATGTCCACAAGCCAATTTAGTAGAGCATTTTCTCAATTGAGGTTCTTTTTTTCCAAATGACTTTAGCTGTAGCTCAGCAGTTCTTAACCTGCGGGTCTTGACCCTTTTGGGGGTCACCTAAGACCCTCAGAAAACAGATCTTTACATTCCGATTCATAACAGTAGCAAAATTACAGTTACGAAGTAGAGACAAAAACAATTATATGGTTGGAGTCACTGCAACATGAGGAACTGTATTAAAGGGTCTCAGAATGAGGAAGGTTGAGAGCCACTGCTCTAGCTTGACAAAACAATAGACAACCAGCACAGTTCTCAGAGGGGCTACAGAAACTGCTCAGTTGGTAAAGGCCTTGCTGTGCAAGTATGAAAACTTGAGTTTAAACACCAGAACTGACATGAGAAAGCCTAGTATAATGCACAGGCTTGTAATTTCAGGGCGGGGGGGGGGGCAGAGACAGGAAGAGCTCTAGGATGTCTGGCTAGGTAGTAGAGCCAAAACAGTGAGCAACAGATTCAAATAAAAAATAAATAAATAAATTTAAAATCTCAAAAACAAAGTAGAAAGCAATCAAGAAAGAAAGCCGATATTAACCGCTGGCATGCACATGCACCCACAGACGCACACACACATACTTTAGAGTGCTCTCATAACTATATTCCTTCTTTTTCCAACTAAGTTGGAGGAAACAGATTGAACAACGTCAATTATCAGGATGAAGATAACAGGCCCAAAGCAAAACTGAAAACCAGTGTCTGAGAATAAAATACAGCAGCTGGGATAAGAGACAGATCAGACCTGCAGAAGAAAGGCTGAGATGAGTAAAACTGCAACAGAAACTATCCAAAACCAAACGAGCTACAGATAATCTGCAAATAACTCAACTCCCTGAAAAGGGTAGCACAAAGGAGAAAAGAAAAATATTGGAATAAATTAAGAGCCAAAATTTCTCAGGTTATATGAAAAGTATAAATTCTCACATCCAAGAAGCTTGATGAGCCAAAAACCAAGAAAGGCATTAAGGCACATCATAATTAAAGTGCCTTCTATCTGTCAGAAAAAGACATCTTAAAAGCACATTTTAAAAATCACATTGACAGAGAAGTTTTTACTTAATATTTCTCAAAAATAATGCAAGTGGGGCTAACAAGATGACTTGGTGACTGAAGATACCTGCCACCAGTCAAAGTCCACATGAAGGAACAGAAGAACCTATTCCTGCGGGTTCTTCTCTGACCTCCACACCCACTCTGGTATGTGTACAGCCAGCCACATACAGAAAAAAATCAACTCAAGTGAACAGATAAAGCCCCAACATCTTTGCATGTTACCATATTTGAAAAGTAACTTCAGGGGCTGGAAAGGACGGCTCAGTGGTTTAGAGCATTTGTTATTCTTGCAGAGGCCTCGGCTCATCACACAGCCCCCACAAGGTGGTTCACAACCACTGGTAACTCCAGTTATAGGGGATACAAAGATAGACATGCAGGCAAAGCATTCATAACATATAAAATAAACAAGCCTTTTAAAAAAGTAATTTCAGAGAATTTATACTTACCCTCTCCTATAAGAAAGACCAATGACTCTGAACACAGAAAGTTTTTAACACAAACTAAACTTTCATAAATTTTCAAATATTTTAAGACTATTTACAGTCTTCTTATAACTAACCAAGACTAACAAATAAGTCCAAAAGAAAAGTACAATACCTAATTTTGTCTTAAGGGTCTTGACATTCTCAAGTTCTTTCTCCAATTCCATTACGTTGTATTCCACTGATGAAGACAGCCCTATCAAAGGAAAAGTACTTGTAAGTGTAGCAGTGGATGCCTTAACACGGGAGAGCAGGTAGACCTGTAGCTAAAATACAAAACATCTGGTACTCACTGAGGGCTGGGAAGGACAACTGCTGCTGTGAATCACATAAAAGCTCACTCTTTAGAGTATCGGTTCTCAAACCTGTGAGTTGTGACCCCTCTGGAAGTCAAATGACTCCTACAGAGTGGTCGCATAAGACCATCAGAAAACACAGATATTTACATTAGGATTCATAACAGTAGCAAAATTACAGCTACAAAGTAGCAGGGAAAATAATTTTATGGTTGGAAGTCACCAGGACATGAAGAGCTGTAAAAAGGTTACAGCAGTAGGAAGGCTGATAACCACTGCTCTAGAGAATCCAAACTCTTGAAGACTAACAATCATATTTCTTAGAAAAATGTCTTTCCTTGCTGGATCTCTTATACTAATCTTTCTTATCATGTGCTTACTATAGTAAGAACAAGGAGTCAAAACCTTCCCCTCTCCAGTTTGCTTCCCTAAAATTACAATTATCCCCAGTGTGGCTGGTGCTTCCATGACTTTCTTCACATTCATATTTAACTTCTGTCTTACATATGGGTTTTCTGACTCATCCAAACTCTTTGACAAATGTCAAACCAGACACATTAGTTGACTGCTTGCTATTGCCTGTCAATAAACATTTCCTAACAGCTGAGTATGCATATCACAATCTGGACGTGCCGCAGCTCCACTCAGCATTACTGCATTTGTCAATATTCTGGTGAGCATTAGCACATTCAGTTCATTTGTTTATATTACTTCTGTGGGGCAGATTTCCAGTCTGAAGTGGGCCACTTTCAGTTTTAAAAGCTTTTTAAGGTTTACAGTTCCCAAATGTTTTTATGTACTATAATAATTCAAATTATTGTAATAGTTTCAACTTCTATCAACAGGTTTTGAAAATTCCTGTTTTCAAAATGCCTATATCATCCATCACTCACATTGGATGCAGCCAACTGTTGAACTTTTGCCAAAGTGATAGGCTACTTAAATGTACATTTTCCTAAATGCATCAGATTGCAGCTCATGTTTCTCATATGGGTTTCCTCCACTCCTGCTCTCTACTTGTCTCTCCAATGGTCTATGTACAGTATCTTCCTAGTCTTTCTGCTCAATCTCTTAAATCCTGAAACAGATGATTTTTAAATCCCCAGATACAATGTGTCAGGTTAGGCTTCCTCCACTGTTAAAGGATTGTTTTCATTATGAATGTGCATTTGGTTACTGAAGGTCTCCCTTGTTACATCTCTAGGATTGTTACTTTTTTTTTCTTGGTTTTTTGAGACAGGACTTCTCTGTATAGTTTTGCAGCCTGTCCTGGACTCACTCTGTAGACCAGGCTGGCCTCGAACTCACAGAGATCTACATGCCTCTGCCTCCCAAGTGCTGGAATTAAAGGTATGTGCCACCATCGCCCAGCTACAGTTTTCTTATAAAATACATTTTATCATTTCATATTGATCATTTTCTTAAATGTTCTTTGACCTAAATTCTATTTTGAGAACTTTTAAGTTTTACTTCCTTTTAGGTTTTACTTGCCTTGCATTTGTGCGCATGTGTTTCTCTGTAATCATTATCTAGATCTTATTTGAAGTTTAATCTCTTAAATCAGTTAAGAATTCATTAGAACCCAGTAGGTGGTGGCATATGCCTTTAATCCCAGCACTTGGAAAGCAGAGGCAGGAGGATCTCTGTGAGTTCAAGGCCAGCCTGGTCCACAAAGTGAGTGACAGCCAGAGAAACCCTGTCTGGGGGTTGGGGGAACATTTGTGATAAGCAAATGAACTTGACTCCCTATTTAAAACAGCAAAGCAACTCACTGAAGAGGCCAACAGGAAACTTTTCAGTAAAGGTTAGCCCTGGATATATGCGTATGTACAAACAAAACTAAATAAACTCAGTAGGTTATATATGCATTTGTGTATATGTGTGTTTACGTGTAATAATAATAATTAGAGAGGACATCAGAAATTTGGAAGGGTAGAGGAGTTGGAGGGGAAATAGAAAGGACCAGTGATGGAGATGCAATGCTCATGTATGAAATTCTCAAAAGTGAATAAAACTATTTATAAAAGAAAATACATAAACAAGCAAGCAGAGAAACCAGGCAACTGGAAGCCCTAGTGTCAGGAATCCTGTTACAGTAGTATGGGGAACAGACAAAACCCTGAGTGAATGAAGTCCTGAATGATTGTGTGTTGTTGATATGTTAAGGACTACAAAGCCTCAGACCCATGGGAAAATGAGTGGCAAAGCCTTCCTTCCTGATCCAAGAGCAAATGTTGATTGTGAGTGCAGAAAAATGTCTACCATAGCTTTCTTCCCCAGAATTATTTATGGCCTGAAGACTGCAGCCCTACAGAGATTTCCTATTCAGGTAACTAAACCTTGTTCAGTTATATGCAATAACCCTGTCTCCCTATTCAATTCAATATAAAGAACATGCTGAGTTTTTGGCTTGCTTTGGTTTCTCTATCAGAGAGCCCAGTCCAATTGAATCCAATTTCTGTATCTGTCTTTTCTTCATTGACCCTTAGAAATAACAGAATGACAAGAAGAATAAATAAAGCATAGGAGGTAAGAATGCCAAAGACCCCTTCAGTCAGGTCTGTCCCTGGAGCCTTGATGAGCACAGCACAGCAGGAAGAAGTCAGCCTAATCACCTAGACTCCAGAATGAAAGCTCAGGAGTGCTTCCTGCCTCAGCAAGGCAAGGTGAGAGGGGAAGGAAAACTGCAAAGCTTTGGCTTTATCAGAGAAAATGCAAGCAGGACCTGAACAAAATGATGCACTAAGTAGCCCACCCTCATTCATTCTGTTCGTCTATAGCCAATTCACCCTATTACATTCAGTAAAATACAATACCTGCATTCAGAATAACTCAGTACATCAGCTTTCCACACTATTGTCCTAGTTTTCAGTGAATTTTAAGTTTTATCTTTATCAGAATAAAGTGTGCATGAAGCTCTGTGTCAAGCATTTGCTTGGACTTGTTTCAATGCCCACTTCCTCCTAATGCCACCTCTCCAAGGGGTGTTTTGCTGATTCTTCACCAAAGCAGAAGAGAGAAGCAGAGAGAGGAAGGGATCACAGAAAGAATACCTCTCAAGGACATGCCTCCAGTTCCTTGAAGCTAAGATCTACCTTCTAATGCATGTTTCTCAACCTGAGGGTCACAACCCTTTCACATGGGTCACCTAAGACCATCAGAATACATAGATATTTACAATTCACAACAGTAAGCAAAATTACAGTTAGAAAGTAGCAACAAAAATACAGTTATAGTCAGAGGTCACAACGGAAGAAACTGTATTAAAAGGTCTCAGCACTAGGAAGGTTAAGAACCACTGTTGTAACGTTTACAGCATCTTGCAAACTATCACGACCAGCTAGAGCCTTTAATCATGAGCCTACAGTTTCAACACTGTTTTTGAGAAGTCTGCAGCAATTCTCAGTCTTACCCCAGAAAAGTCTGCTTGTCAATGACACTGTAAATTGTGCATGATCTTTGTTCGCAATATTCTTGCTCTGAATACAGTGAGCATTTTCAATCTCAAAATTCACAGATCAGAGCAATTTCTTGATCCTGTCATTTTTTTCATCATATTTTTTTCTTTAGCCCTGTCTGGAAGGAATGTCTTGATAGCTAGAGGCTAGCTCTACTGAAGGGGTCTCTCAAATTCTTACCTCTTACACTTTACTTATTTTTGTCATTCTGGCTTATTTTCTTACTTCTAAGTCAATGCTCCAGGTGAAAGTGGCCTTCTTGTCCGACTCAGGGTATGAGAAGTGGTTCATCTCGAGCCATTCCTCCTCCATGCACCCATATCTACATGCCCATGCCTGCTGTGTTCACATGGGAGGCTTTCCTCACTCACCAGTCTTGGTTGTTTGCATTTAAGAATGAAGTTATGATTCTCTCTCTGTCGTTTAATTAGTTTGGATAGGGGTTTGTCAATCTTGTTGATTTTCTCCAAGAACCAACTTTTTGTTTCATTGATTCTTTGGACTGTTTTCTGTGTTTCTATTTTGTTGATTTCCGCCCTCAGCAAAGGACACTGTCACTAAGACAAAAAGGCAACCCACTGACTGGGAGAAGATCTTCACCAACCCCGCAACTGACAAAGGTCTGATCTCAAAAATATATAAAGAACTCAAGAAACTAGACCGTAAAAGGCTAATCAACCCAATTATAAAATGGGGCACTGAGCTGAACAGAGAATTCTCAACAGAAGAACTTCAAATGGCCAAAAGACACTTAAGGTCATGCTCAACTTCCTTAGCGATCAGGGAAATGCAAATCAAGACAACTTTAAGATACCATCTTACACCTGTCAGAATGGCTAAAATAAAAAACACCAATGATAGCCTTTGCTGGAGAGGTTGTGGAGAAAGGGGTACACTCATCCATTGCTGGTGGGAATACAAACTTGTGCAATCACTCTGGAAGGCAGTGTGGCGGTTTCTCAGGAAATTCGGGATCAACTTACCCCTGGACCCAGCAATACCACTCTTGGGAATATACCCAAGAGAGACCCCATCATACAACAAAAGTATATGCTCAACTATGTTCATAGCAGCATTGTTCGTAATAGCCAGAACCTGGAAACAACCGAGATGCCCTTCAATAGAAGAATGGATGAAGAAAGTATGGAATATATACATATTAGAGTACTACTCAGCAGTAAAAAACAAGGACTTCTTGAAGTTTGCGTACAAATGGATGGAAATAGAAAACACTATCCTGAGTGATGTAAGCCAGACCCAAAAAGAGGAACATGGGATGTACTCACTCATATTTGGTTTCTAGCCATAATTAAAGGACAGTGAGCTTATAATTCGCAATCCTAGAGAAGCTAAATTAGAAGGTGAATCCAAAGACAAACACATAGGCATCCCCCTGAATATTAACCTTCATCAGGCGATGAAAGGAGACAGAGACCCACATTGGAGCACCGGACAGAAATCTCAAAGTCCAGATCAGGAGCAGAAGGAGGGGGAGCACGAGCAAGGAACTCAGGACCGCGAGGGGTACACCCACACTCTGAGACAATGGGGATGTTCTTTCAGGAATTCACCAAGGCCAGCTGGCCTGGGTCTGAAAAAGCATGGGATAAAACCGGACTTGCTGAACATAGCGGACAATGAGGACTACAGAGAACTCAAGAACAATGGCAATGGGTTTTTGATCCTACTGCATGTGCTGGCTTTGGGGGGGCCTAGGCAGTTTGGATGCTCAACTTACTAAACCTGGATGGAGGTGGGCGGTCCTTGGACTTCCCACAGGTCAGGGAGCCCTGATGGCTCTTCAAACTGATGAGGGAGAGGGACTTGATCGGGGGAGGGGGAGGGAAATGGGAGGCGGTGGCAGGGAGGAGGCAGAAATCCTCAATGAATAAATAAATTTAATAAATAAATAATAAATAAATAAATAAAAAGAATGAAGTTATGAGAGATAAATGCTGGTTTGAACTTCAGACAAGATGAGTTTCACTCATAAGAATCCAATGATTCCCTTTGCTAGAGCTGCAGAGCTTTCCTCCCGGGCAGGTTCCTGAGAGGAACCCTCCTGATCTCCTTGTCAAATAAAGTTCAGCAGTGCAAGCGGAGGACGGAGCCTATGTACTTTGTCTGTATGCACTCCCACCCTTCTAAAGTGGACACGAGGCATGTGTCTGCCACCTTGGATAGAAGCAAAGGACATGGAGCTTCACCCATTCATGACAGCTTTTCCATGACAGCTTTTTCCTTTCTTCCTTCACACCTCACCTGGTGGTGCCACTTTGGGACGTTGGGGTATTCTAAGGTATAAATCAAGCATAGATGATTTAGGAATGGGTTTCTTTTATTCTTTTAAACTGGTTAATTCCAACATTTTCCTGTCTACTACATTCCAAAATTTTTATTGTGGTTTTTCTTCTTGGAATTTTCTGTCCTCTTAGATTTATAATTCTCTGAGACTCACTGTTCTCACCTGTGGAATTGCAAGTACCTATCAGGATGTTTTCCACTAAGCCACAAAACTCAAAGTAACTTAAAAATAAGTAAATAGTTTCACATAATTAGGATTTAGGAGACAGAGCAAGCCTCTGTGTAGTTTTCCAACAGCTCAACAGTGACATCAAGGGACTAAACTGCCTCCCGCAGCTAGACTGATGTGTGAGGAGTGGGGCTTTTCCCTCTAGGCAGGGCAAATGTGTAGACTATTTATTCTGCCTTGTCTTTATTTCATCTTTCCCCAGCTACAAGGACTTTTGTTGGTTTTTTTCCTCAGGTTTACAGGTATGTCAGTGCTTACATTCTCATTTGGAGTTCTCATACTTGGACAGATTTTTTTCATTATAACAGTATAAACAGCCTTAGCCTGCAGTATAAACATATTTCAGTATAAACAGCCTTAGCCTATAACCTGTTGTTATGTACAAAGTACTGTGTCAAGGTAAAATCACTCACCACCACGTTAGCCATCATCTTTCCTCCCAGTCCTCATCTTCCTGAAATATTATTTCAAGTACAACGGTACTAATGGTACATTTTTCCTTTAGTGCAGAAGATAGAATAGTGCCTGCCATAAATTCAGTGCTCAGTGCAGAGACATGAAATGAGTATATGAATATTTTTTTGCCCTAATCAATAAGTAACATCTTGCCGGAAAGTGGTGACCTTTAATCCCAGCACTTGGGAGGCAGAGGCAGCGGAGCTCAGTGAGTTCAATGCCAGCATGGTCTACACAGTGAGTTCCTGGACAGCCAGGATTGTTACACAGAGAAACCCTGTCTTGAAAAACCAAAAAAAAAAAAAAAAAGTAACATCTTTGGGAACGTGTAACCTTTTACAACTGCATACGTTATTTAGTGACCTGTAGCAAGTCGCAGAGGTTAAGTTTGATGCTGAACTATCTATTTTAAAAATATTTTTATTAAAAACAATTTTTCATATAATATATTCTGATAATTCCACTCCACTGCCCCAACTCTTCCCAGATTCTTCTCACCTCCTTCACCCTCCTAACTATACTTTCTTTCCTTTCTTTTCTTCTCTCTTTAGAAAACAAACAGGCTGAACATTTCTTACTTTTTAAGAAATTTGAAAAATTTAAAAAAAAAAAACAAAAAACTTTTCTTTGATAAAAAAAAAGAAAACAAACAGGCCAACAAAAAACAAATCAGAATTTTGTTCTATTTTCAAGATAAGGTTTCTGGGCACTGGTGGCGCACGCCTTTAATCCCAGCACT
>NW_004949116.1:4905388-4909975 GCF_000317375.1 Microtus ochrogaster
AAAGAAAGAAAGAAAGAAAGAAAGAAAGAAAGAAAGAAAGAAAGAAAGAAAGAAAGAAAGATATGTGGTCCTTCAAAAAGCTGGAAGGTCACTAGCTCTTGGTCTTGGGGACTAAAGGGCAAGTAGCCAAAAGAACTGACTCAGAAGGAGGCAGCTAACCTGAGTAGTAGGGCAAACAGTGACCATTCTCAAGCAAAGGTCCAAAGGAGTGCTGGGCCACATAGGTCTCACTATAGAGATTCAAAGGCCTTCTTTTCTAAGCCCCTAGAAAAGTCACAGATCCTCAGTCCTCCTGTTGTCCCTCTCTCATTTTTCCCATTTCTGGAGACAGAGAGCCAACACCACATGTTGGCTAAAAGTTCCATGCTGTCTCCAGAATGCCTTGGCTTCATTATTTTATTCATTAATATCCAACTTACACTTTTACAAAAGTAGGGTTAAATGTAGCACAGAGATACTCAGGCATTATGAACCAAACCTACTACAACTTGACTATAAATTTAGTTTTGGGGTTCTGGCAACCAAAGCAAAAAAGAAGCAATTAGGTTACAAAGTTAGTGGGCACCTCCAAAGGAAAGAGGACTTGCAGAGGACAGCACAGCGCTGTAAGACTGTCAAGTATCTTTAAATAAAATTGCAAAATATCTAACAGTGATATTTTACTTCAAGTAATTAGTTTGAGGCTGGGGAATAATTGATGAACATTCTGAATTTGGAAAGAGAATGGTTACCAGGACAGTATTCCTGGTGTGGTGTCAAACTGAAATTAAGTGAAGAGACTAGCAGCCTACTTTGTGATATGTCTACATAGCTCAATACAAATTTCTATAATAATGAATGCATACTTCCTCAAAGAAAAAAAGATGAAGTGACATTTTTTAAAATTTTATTCTGTGTTCACGTGTGTCCCCCACCCCGAATGTATGTGTATGCACCCACATGCATGCAATGCCATCAGAGGCCAAAAGAGGGTGTCAGACTCCCTGTAACTGGAGTTGTGGATGGTTTTAAGCTATTGTGTGGATGCTGAGAATTAAAACCAAATCCTCTGGTAGAGCAACCAGTGAGCCATCTCTCCAACCCCCTGAAGTCACATTTCCAAAATGTGCTATTATTTTAGGTGGTCCAACTCCAGACACACAAGAGTTAATTGGTAAGTACTATCTTTCATATAAAATCAAGAGCACATTCCTACTTTCCTCAGATAAGTCACCTGAAATAACAGTTTTCCAGGACATTCCCTTCCTTCATTACATGGAAATATATTAATAACCAAGCGAAAATGTGGGAGAGAATCCTACATTATAAATGACCAAAATCCAACAATGGCCAGTATGTGGACTTATGACATACTGTAAACATTCAACTATTATGAAAATTTAAGTTGCATCAAAAATGAAAATATCCTAAAACCATATTATCATTATTTTATTTCAAAACAAACCTAAAATGTTTAGTGTCAGCATTGTCTAGTCAATAAGTCAAATTGTAGACAAAAACCTGTTTGGACAAGTCCTGAAAAATAAAAAGGGATTCTCCAAGAAAACCACAAAGCAGCTCATTTAAGGTCAATTTCACGGTATTATTCTGTTTTTCTTCCAGCCCCGACATAAGATTTCACTACCTCAAAGGAAATTGTAAGAGTATCTATTTGCATTCCCCCCAGGTGATTGGCAGTTCAACACCAATTAGTTCAAAATTACACTGTTACTAGCATGCAATAAAAACAACACCTTTCATCTTCCTTACACAGGTAAGAATACCTTCAGAGCCAATAACTTTGATCAAATGAGTATTTTGATCCTGCCCCACCCATGTCTTTGGATTCAGGAAAACTAATAGCTGAAGGCATTCTTCCCAGCTTTATTCTTAAGCTGAAGAATTGGTGTGGTACTGAAAATATTTTGCTCCCAAGATAACAAAATTTCCCAAACTTCAGCATTTCTCCAGTAACTGAGCTGCCCTTTTACTTTTTCCAATGCACAAAAACAGTCTCAAAATACAAGATAGCTTCAGCTGTTGAAGATATTATTTATTTTAAAATATACAGTGTATTTTAGAAGAAATAAGCATTTTAACTTAGGCATGTACATAATTCAAATAGCTTGATGAAATAAAACTATTTCCACAAACAATTCTGTACTTTAAATAATTCAGGGTACTAAGCTTAGTCTCCTTGAATATTATGTGGATGTAGAAAGCTCCAGCATAAACAGATTTTCTTTATTTTATTTTTTAATTTAGCATACAAACAAAAAAGGGTAGATCAGAAAATCTGATCCAAGTAAGTATAAAATTTTAATTGCTTACAACTTTAAATGTGACCAAGAATGGGAGATTTTTCAAGTTCTGATATTATTTCAAGTAACTTGGTCAGAAAAGCAACTGTTCAAACCCAAGGTTCCTAATACTTCACAGAGAAAAAAGACTGTCCCCAGAGATACCACACCATGCTCCACAGACCCGATGAGTGAGGCACCTGGAAGCTGGAGCCTCAAGTCCAAGTGTCCAGTGAATCTGTTTTTGTGTACTAACACTGAGGCTGTCTGTAGAGGAAACAGGCACACACATACAAGCTCCACTTCTGTGCCCACTCTATTTGCAACACTCATATTGATTAACATTGCAATTTTTTTTTTTTTTTGGTTTTTCGAGACAAGGTTTCTCTGTGTAGCCCTGACTGTCCTGGAACTCACTCTGTAGACCATACTGACTTAGAACTAAGAGATCCACCTGCCCCTGCTTCGTAAATGCTGGACTAAAGTGTAAGCCACCACTGCCTGGCCAGATTTTTATTTAAAGAAAGAAAAAAAACAAGAAATATATATACACACAAACAAAACCCATAAAAACAAAAAAAGGCAGAAACCATACTATATAAGCAAATAGGGATGAATACAAAAAGAATGCCCAAACAAAGCAATATGAGACAAAAGTTTTCAAAAATAGCACTGAGTTCATTTTCTTTGTTTTGTTTTGTTTGATGGCCATCTACTGCTGGTCCTGGGGCCTAGCCTTAAGTGTTGTTAATATACCCAATGAGACTCTATTGGAGAAAACCAATTTTTTTGCAAGTGGTTTGTCAATTGGATATAGTTTCTTGGTTAGGGATGGGAGTTTGTGTCTACTTTCTCCTCTCAGTGCTGGGACCCTGTCTGGCTTGAACCTGTGCAGGTCCTGTACACACTGCTATGGTCTCTGAAGGTTCATATGTGCATCTGTCCTATTGGGTCAGGAAGACACTGTTTCCTTGGAGTCATCCATCCCCTATTGCTCTTGCAATCTTCCCACCACCTCTTCTCCACAGTTTCCTGAGCCCTGAGAGGAGAAGGGGTTTGATGGAGACAGCCCATTTTGAACTGAGTATTCCAAAATCCCTCACAGTGCACATTACTCAGTTGTGGATGTCTATGGTGTGGTAGGCTGCGGTACCCTTCTAACTTTTGATGGTGGCTGAGCAAGACACTGATGTATGGGTAGAGCAGAATGTTATGTATAGGAGTCATTTGATTGCTATGTTCCTTTAGCAGGACAATAGTATTTGGTTTTCCCCTAGGCCCATGGCCTACCTAGTCTCAGGTTCTTGGCTACCTAAGTAGTGGTCATGCATGGGTTTCTCCTCCTACAGTGAGCCTTAAATCCAATCAGAGAGTGGTTGGCTCCTCCCACAATGTTTGTATCACTATTGCACCAACAAATTAGGCACGTAGGTCAGTGTCATAGATCTCAGAGTTTATAGTTGGGTTAGTGGTCACCTTCTCCTCTAGTAACACAGAGAGTACCTTCCAGAACCATATACACTAGGGCAAAGGCTCTAGTTAGGCACCAGTTCAACTTCTCTGCTAAACTCTCTTTTGTATGCATTTTTTCACATCATTTCTGGAAGTCAAATTCTTATAGGATAAATTATCTTTTAAATCCCTGTTCAGGCCAGAAGCATAGAGCACTGACATAACAGAGGTATACATGTCCATGTAGCAATCTCTCCTACAACTCTCTCTGGCTTTGAATCTGCATTCAAGTCTCAGCTTGATGAATTTTTCCTGCTATTTACATTACCATCTTTTCTCACTTGTTATTTTCTCTCCATCTAGATATGTGCTTACCTATAGTCCATGTTTATTATTTCATTAATGATTTACTTCTCCTATATTCTGATCTATGTTTCACAAGAGCTTTTCTATTACACTTGTGCTTCCATTGTCTTTTCTACTCTTTGGCCATCCTCCTTTAGTTTTTACACTGAGTCCACCTGGTACTCTGTGTGCCTGTATAATATCAAGACTTTTACTCTGATCAAACCAGCAAAGTAACACATTTACAAGTTCTAGGGCTTAGGATTGGGCATTTTTGGATAAGCATTATTCTGTCTACCTTAATAAATATTTTTTATTTCCTTTTATTTTTTAAGCTCTGGGTAGTTTTGTTTTCTAATACACTTCCCTGGCCCATCTTGATACTTTTGGAGGTTAGGTACAAATTCTGTCTTGACTCTCGAATTAAACAACAGTAGGTTTCACCTGTCGTGTGATCCTCTTCCTCACTGTCCCTGAACAAGTGCCCTGCTTCTGTTTTCTGTCTTCACTG